>NC_086449.1:153545481-153845481 GCF_028390025.1 Pseudophryne corroboree
ATTTTACTTACTCACAATGATGCTATCACTCAATGGGGGTCATTGAGACCTGATTGCTTGCTAGCTGTTTTTTGCAGTCCTGCGTTCACATAGTCTCCGCCCACCGGGGAGTGTATATTAGCTGTGCAAGTGTGCGATCGCATGTGCAGCCGAGCGACACAAAAAGATTTTGTGCAGTTTCTGAGTAGCCCAGCACTTACTCAGCCGCTGCGATCACTTCAGCCTGTCCGGGGCCGGAATTGACGTCAGACACCCGCCCTGAAAACGCTTGGGAATGCCTGCGTTTTTCCAACCACTCCCAGAAAACGGTTAGTTGTCACCCACAAATGCCTTCTTCCTGTCAATCTCCTTGCAATCGCCCATGCGAATGGATTCTTTGCACAAACCCATCGCAGAGCAAGGAACCGCTTTGTACCCGAGCGACACGCCTGCGCATTGCGGTGCATACGCATGCGCAGTTCTGACCAGATTGCAGCGCTGCAAAAAACGTTAGCGAGCGATCAGGTCTGAATTACCCCCAGTGTTACTCTGGCCCCTTAGTAGTATAATTTTAAATGGTAACAAAGATAAGTTCATTTCACTGTTTATTTGCTCCTGCTATAAATAACTAGCATAATGCTGCCGTGAGACGGTAACAATACAATGAACTGCGACACACAATCCCCCCACTCCTGTCCATCCCAAAACACCACCTCTCCAATCAAATACAGCATCATACTTATTATTAAGTATTATTAATAGTATTAACCAGTGATGTGCGGTGGGGTGAGGCAGAGCCTTTCCTGTTATACTAACGTTCAAACCAGAGTTTTGACTATATAAAGTATATGACACATACAATATATTATAAATATCTTCTTTGTATTATTGTAATTATTTTTAAAGCCAAATCTCTGGAGTAAAAAGTCGGCTGCAGCCCAAAGAAGCAGGCTAGGGCTGATGAGGCAGGGAGCTGGCTTCCTACAGGAGGGTGTAGTATGGGTTGCCGGTGGTCGGACTCCCGGCGACCAGCATACCGGCGCCGATACCCCGACCGCCGGCATACCGACAGCTGGTCGAGCGCAAATGAGCCCCTTGCACACCACACTATCTATTCTCCCTCCAGGGGGGTCGTGGACCCCCAAGAGGGAGAAAAGTTGTCGGTATGCCGGCGGTCGGGATTCCAGTGCCGGTATGCTGGTCATCGGGAGCCCGGCCGCCGGCAACCTGAAGACCACCCCTTGCAGAAAGCTAGCTCTCTGCCTATTGCAGCCTGGTCAGGCAGTCCCTGAGGGAGGAAACACCTCCCAATGGGACTGCCTGTAGTGTCTGTGACTGGCAGGTAGCACTTCCAATAGTCACTGCCAGTCACAGTGAAGCCAGTGCAGTCTTACGGACTGCATCTGGCTCACTGAGCAGGAGGGCAGGGGTGTATCTAGGGGTCTGTGCGCCCCTGGCAAAGTAAGGGGCTGTCTCCCCCCTACACACATTTGGAATAAGGTGTGAGTATTGAAAATGGGGCATGGTCTTGTGGGGGAAGGGCGTGGACACAATAGTACTTCCAATTCAAATTATGCCACACAGTAGTGTCCCTTATTCACATTACACCGCACAGTTGTGTCTCGTATTCACGTTACACCATCCCTCCCCCCTAATCCACCTTTCCCACAGCCTGACCTTAACCTGCCCCCACCCCCGAAAAGCCTCTTCAGTGGTGCCTAACCTTAGCACCAACTCGATCCGGATTTTGGCATTCTGCATCGCTATCTATGTTGGGATGCCAGCATCAGCATTCCGAGCAGTTTCGGGATGCTGGCGTCAGCTTTCCAACCACCGGGATGCCAAACGCCGGCATTTTGACTGCATCCTGAATGAAATGCTAATGAGCTGCTGTGAGATGATCCTCAAATGGACCCAGCCATTAACCAAACACCATTAGTTGGATGGTAGAAGTGCTTCCTGTTAGAAAAAACATCAGGGTGCCATCACTTCCAAGATAAAATGATCAATTATACAATTAACTGATATACATTTCCTTGAACATGGCCTTGAAATAGGTAAGATATGTATTTTCTTTATTACACTCAACAAGTTAAAGTTTTCGCTTACTTACTACTTACTTACATCTAACATTCATGAAAATTGTGTAGTTTTTCAGATACTACAGTCCCTTCTCCCAAACACTGCTACTTTTTTATTCTCTTCAACAACAAATAGATCTATAGCACTGTGCTATGTAACAATTGCTGTGTACCTGGTGAGAGTCTGCTACTGCCGGTGCGGTGCCGGTGTCCATCAGCACCGCACTGCACTAGTGATCAGACTAGTGTTCGGCAGCACCGCATTTGTAATCAGACTCACAATAAACTACAGTTCCCAGCAGCCCTTGCTGCCGGGAGCTCCCAGCAACAAGGGCTGCTGAAAGATGTAGTTTATTTTGAGCCTGATTACAAGTGCGGTGCTGCCGGACACCAGCGCCGCTCCAGCAGTAACAGACTCTTACCAGGTACAGTCTGACAGTACTACTTTTCTATCCTTTGGCCGCGGGTGGCACAGCCAGGCGGCGCCCCCTCCTTGCCTGGCGCCCCTGGCGAGTGCCATGCTGGCCAATAGGTAGATACACCGCTGCAGGAGGGTAGCTGATTTTAGGTGGTGGTAGTGGGGGAAGGGGATGGGGGGGGGGGGGTGAGCTGCAGTCCTGCAGCCCATAGGTAAAATCCGCCACCGATTAACTACTTAACTTCAAACTCTGTCCTTTGTGCTCTGCATCTTTACAATCTGGGTGATTGCTCACTTCCTGCTCCTCTACATTGATGCAATGCTGCAGTGTCACAATGCTGAAAGTGCTGGGAGGAACTAGTGGGCGCATCTCAAAGTTATATTATATTCATGTTGCGGTGAAGCAGAGAGATTCAGTGAATCCTCCCAGAGAGAGACAAACGTATCTGATGTCTCTGCCACATCAAATCTATGGGAGTATAGGCGTTAGACACAAAGTGATACTAAGTCACGTTCCGTCTACTTCCATTGACCTGTCAGTCCCTGACTGGGTGGGTAGAGCCTACAGGGGCACAGTTCCTTTCTTCTTCTGTCACACATGCCAGGCTCAGCGGACCCTCCTGTTTAATGTGATGAAAGAGTCCCCTTATAGTTCATTTCATAGGATTAATCATTACATCTAATTTGTATGCAACTTGTAAAAAGAATGATGTTGCCCCAGGGCCAACATGAATATTGCAGGGGGGAAAGGAGATTCTAATTCCCCTGGAATCCTTTTGTTAATCTTCTTTTGAAAGGTACTGACAGGTAGGCAGCGTTGAGACGGAGAGAGGGGGCAGTCATAGGGGTTTAGGTGTAGACCCCAAAGCATCACCGCAGCATGAATGTAACAGCACATGTAGAAACACAAAGGCTCTCTGGAAATGTGACCCATCCAGATATGTTTTAATATACACATATATTATCTATATAAACCCTTTTCTGCCTCTCTCCTCTATATTCCAGTATTATGCAGAATACATTACGGAAATGCAGTGTGCCAACGTCTAAGCCTGGAATGCATTATTGAGTATAATGCTGTAACACGGGATTCATGTTCCGGTTTGATTTTACGTAAATGTAATTATAACAGTGATTCTACTATTGCCATTTATTGTTTAAGTAATAATGTTTTATTGTAACAGGTCTGCTGTGAGGAGACAATCTGTAAAGGCGCTCGGGAAATGCAGCCATATATATGCAAAAATATTCTGTGAGCGGCGCCATTTGCAGATAGAAAGATGTCGACTCTCTTTATTTTCCATGGTTGGAGGAAAGGTCAGCTCTGATCTCTGTAACACATCCTCTGTAAAATGGGGATTGAGCCTTGGAGCAGAAACAGGATTGCTTATCAGGGCCATAACAAGGGGTGTGCGAGTGATGCCATCATACAGGGTGCAGGGCAGTCACGTGCAGTCAGGATAGGCAGAGCCAGGGCCATAACTAGGTGTGTGCCAGCGGTGCCTGGCACACAGCGCATATGCACAGTGGGCGCAGAACCTCTGGCAACACCCGCAGGGTCGCCCGCGCCTCACTAGTATTGTCCACCCGCCCGCCATAGATCACACTTACAATCTCGGAAACTCCTCACTGCTGCAGCACTGCTTGTCCCCATCTCAGGCTGTCATTCCCCCAATTGGCCACTTAGAGCTGGCCCAGGATTGGCTGGTCTCTCATTACTGCTTTCACTTCCGGGTGCTCTGCTCCAGCTCAGCTCTCCCCTCACCAGCTACCTGAGCGGCTTCTACTGGTCTCTCTTGCAGATGCCGCCGTGACAGCCTCCCAGGGGACCAGCTTCCCAGCGCTATCACAGGTACCAGCACCACCAGCCTCTCCCTGAAGGACGTGCTGCTGTCCAGCTGCCCAGCTCTGTATTCACTATTCCCCACAGCTCCTGCTGCTGCTGCGGTTTACAGCTTAACTCTCTTGCTAGCAGCGCAGGCAGCTAGAGGGAAGTGAGCGCACTCAAGGGGAGCCGCAGTCTGGTCTCTGTAACAGCTGGGGGTACTTATATATTCCACTGAGAGTGGCCGCACGGCACCCCTTTTTCCCACCTCTGTCGCGTGGGTCCCCCATACTCTGCGCGTGGTCTCTGGAAGCATCCCACAAAGCCTCCTCAGTACCATAGTATCTCCTACTGGTGCGTTCAGGCTGCCATACACATACAATACATACAATTATTATAAGTATTTATAATTAAAATATAGAGATGTACAAATTACTTTGTTCTTAGCAGATACTATGTTTATACATTGCTACATCTGTATGTGAACGGTGCAGCACTGGCCACTGTGTAGGTAACAGCAGGCAGCGCTGCGTAGTGGGAGAGGCATCCTTCCTGTGGGCTACTCTGTGTGTCGTGTAGGCAGAGCAGTGTATTGGCAGGCATTGGAGGGGACTGTACCTGGTGTAACGTGTATAAGAGGCTGTACATGTAGTAATGCGTATAAGGGCTCTACCTGGCATAATGTGCAAAAAGGGACTCTACCTGCTGTAATGTGTAAAATGGGGCTCTGCCTGGCGTAATGTGTGTAAGTGGCGCTACTGTGCGGCGTAAATTGAATAATGGAGACCTCTGTGCAGTGTAATATTAATTGGCATTATTTTGTGGCTGCGCCCCTTCACAATGAAGCCACGCCCCTATATTTTTGCCACGCGCTGGCCCTGTTTCAAATATTGTGTGTGTGTGGGGGGGGGGGGGGTGGATACCCGTTTCTTGCATACAGCGCTAAAATGTCTAGTTACGGCACTGGGCAGAGCCTCACCTGTCATACTTTAGTACACTCCAGAGTTTTGACTACAAAAAGGATTAAAATAATATAAAGAAGATATTTATACAGTAGCTTATAAATATCGTTGTGCGTGTGTGTGTGTGTGTGTGTGTGTGTGTGTGTGTGTGTGTGTGTGTGTGTGTGTGTTACTCTGGCTCTGATACTAGCCAGTGCCTCCTCAGCCATTGACCTCACCACGCCTCACTGGGCCCTGGGGGAGGCATAGCTGATGCTCCATGGCACCTGCATGTGTCTTGCAGGGAGCCTGTAATATCACCCTGCAGCTGTAGCGCCGCCCAGTAGTGCTCTACTCCCCCCTAGTTATGATATCATGACATCATGGGTTCAGGGGGTGACGCTTATTATTATTATTTACTTTCATTTGGCCCCAGTAGTTGTGCCCCCAGTAGTTTTTCCCCCTGTAGCTGTGCCCCCAGTAGTTTTCCCCCCTGTAGCTGTGCCCCCAGTAGTTTTCCCCCCTGTAGTTTTGCCCCCAGTACTGTGCCCCCTGTATCTGTTCACCCAGTAGTTTTGCACCCTGTAGCTGTGCCCCCAGTATTAATGCCCCCTCTGCTGTGCCCCCAGTATTAATGTCCCCTGTAGTTGTGCCTCCAGTACTGTGCCCATGTAGCTGTGCCCCCAGTATTAATGCCCCCTGTAGCTGTGCCTTCAGTATTAATGCCCCCTGTAGCTGTGCCCCCAGTATTAATGCCCCCTGTAGCTGTGCCCCCAGTATTGTGCTCCCTGTAGCTGTGCCCCCAGTATTAATGCCCCTAGTAGCGTCGCTTACACAACAAATAAATAAATAAATACTCACCAGCCCCACTCCTGCTTCCCGACCACCGCTGTCCTCCAACTCCAGCCGCCGGCGCCGGTCCTCGCCTCGGATCTATGGGAGAGACGTCATGACGTCTCTCCCATAGCACTGCACAGACACTACAGGTCAATTATGACCTCTAGTGTCTACGGCCGCTCCCACAATGCCGCGCGGTGCGCAATAACATCAGGCACACCACACGGCACCAGTAGCGGCTCTTGCCACGGCGGCGGTGCCCTCGGGACAGCGGCGCCCTGGGCAAAAAGCCTGCTTGCCCATGGCAAGAGCCGCTACTGAGTAAATGGCATAAGTACTATACGTTATAACAGATAACAGGGGCAGATTTAGGGCCAGTGCCGGAGCAGGGCAGGGATCACTGCCACCCTTTTTCAGAGGGACATAAGTTTGTGGTATATGAATATGAAGTCTTACGGCCTACATACTTGTCTACTTTCTTATACTCCTCTCCGGGAGAAGTCCGAAGAGGAGACTCAGCAGGCATCTTCGGGGGCAGGCCTGGTTGGCATGTCATTTAGCTCTGGCCCTCCAAATGGAGAGGCTATTCACAGTGTTTTCCTCCCACATCCTGCCCGCTTCACTAGGAAGCGGGCGGGATGCAAAAGATCCGGACACTCTTCTGGGGGTAAAGGGGACTACCTGAAATATTGGGCGTCTACCGCAACATTCCGGGAGAGTAGGTAAGCATGGCCTGATCTGAGGTGGAAATCAAGCAAGTAACTGTGCACCTGGGCAAAACCATGTTGCACTGAAGGTGGGGCAGAGAGATTAGACGTTAGAGGTGCATGTCCAAACTGTAATCTAAAAATAAAGCTGTCCAGCATTTACAGATGTGTCCACTTACATTTAGCCTGCCTGCACGTTAACCAGCCCTTCTAGTCACGCCACTTGGTGGCACTGTGCGCCTTTTTGTGTGACTTTTTCTATTAAAATGTTATTCGCAAACGTATACGCAAAGGTTGCTGATTAAAATGATATGCGGCATGCCTATATTCTGTGTGTGACCGCGGCTGTATCTGCATACGAAATGCTACACTACGTTTGTCTAATTTGAATAGCAATGCGATTAAGACGCATTGTCTGCAAAAAAAAGATGGCCGACACTAATGGAGTTGCACTGAACCTGTTAGCTCACTCACTTCAGGCATATACAGTACAGTATTTAGCCATCCTTTTCCATATGTGCATGCATACAGTAATCCTGCAATTTTGGCTTCCAGAGAGCACCCCCTGCTTGTCGTTCCTGATCCAAAACCCTCTCTGCTCTTCTTTTCACTCAGGCAAAGAGATATCTGTTAAATACTAAATTGCAAAAAGATAAAAAGAATTAAATACAACCTGCTTAGCATGCCCCACAAAAGCACTGCTCCAGGCATGGTCCCTATTTTCCTATGTAGGTAAATAGAGCCCCATTATTAATGTAGTAAAAGTATAGTGGATCACACGTGGGCGTCATTAGAGGACAGCAAGGTTAGCAAATTGAATGCAACGCTGGCTGTTGTTTCTGAGAATAGGTTTAATAATAACCATTTTTAGCCTCTTCTATTCCATTGATTGAATATGTAACATGCTCTAGAGATAAATCACTTGGAAATGTTCTCACTGTTAGAGTAATTGAACGTGTTAGACAAATATACATACTTGTTAGTGTGCTGGAGGGCTGCTGTGTATATTTCTGTGTCTACAATGAGCATAATCCTGCCTGTAGGATGTTTCTTAGGACAGAAATGTTATCAAATCTGCCAGGTGGAGTCGGAATATATATTAATCTGACCCTCATATACCTTCAAAAGCGACCTACCTCATCATGTATAGAACCAGAAGTCCTATAAAATTACCACACCGGCCGGTGAGATGGGAAACTAAGGGAAATGTGTTTTGGGAAAGGAGATGATGTGGAGATAATCTGGACAATAAATATTGATCCCACTGTCAGGATTAAACCTTTCCAACCAGAAATAATGAAAGTATAGGATTATGGTATTTAAGTCAACATATTGTATATTATATTTCTAGCCATCTGTGTTTAGCTGATATATCATACACAGCACACAGTACTCCAATTTCATTCCGTTTTCATTAAAGATTGCAGAGCTCTGTGTCCTTCCTTCCACAATATGAAGTGAATTGTTATGTACAGTAATGTCACCTGCTTGCAGTATTTCTGTATAAACACTAGTGCCTGTCTCTTAGAAAGGCTTCCAAGTGGTGTGCTGACCGAATATATTCCTAATAATCAATTCATTAGGGAAGTTGTTATACAGCTTTTACCAAATGTCTCCCCTGTTTGTCTTTCCTCTTGTTTATTCCTCCTGATTCCTGCCTCTTGTATGCCTGGTCCCCTCTGAGTCTGTCTTCTTGCCTAGTTGCCTGTTGACTTACTGTATATAGAGCCTGATGGAGAGTGAGTACTATGCGCTTTACACATAAGATTTCTACAAGTTGTGAAATGTCGACATTCTGCACAATGCCGACATTAGGGTTAGACAGGATCTGGTCAGCATACCGGCGTTCGGGATGCCGGCAGTAGGAATACAGACATCGGAATCCTGATAAATAAGTAGAATCTGATTGATTGCTATAGGCAACAACTCCCCTTCTGTAAACCTGCACTTTAGTGAAATATCCCCCTAGCTCTTTGATGGCGGGATGTACCAAGCATCGCATGTGCAATGCGGTACATCTTGCCTCTTTTGGGTACCGGCATTAATAACACTGGTATGTACCTAAGAATGCACAAAGGAATGTCCTCTTTGCAATAAAAGGACATCTTGGTTTAGGACCCGGGAGTCCTTCTGTGCATGTGCAGTGTGACACGGCAGCCACAGGGACTGCTGGAAGGGATCTGTTTTGATTCCTCTCAGGGAAAATTGTGAAGAGAAACCCATAGGCTTCTATAGGATAATGCCATCTGGCGTTACTCACTGGGTCCACGCTCTGGAATGTATCACATTCCGGAGCTTGGTACATATGGAAATGCGGCCATGTTCCGAAAATGGCAGTTTTCAGATTTTTGGTTGCATTTTCTCTTTAGTACATCCCATCACGTTATATACTGTATTGTCAGAAAAAGGGCTTATCTCCCTGTAATGAATATTCATGTTAATGTGATAGTGTTATGGCAGACATGTCATAATAGTGCAATCACCAAAATGTCAAATATGCACCCATAGCAGTATGTAAATCATCCTTAAGGCATCATCCTATTATTAGATATATCACTAATGCATCATCCTATTATTAGATATATCACTATTGGGGATGTAGCTAATATCCCGGCGGTCGGGATCCTGACGGTCAGAATACCGAAGCCGGAATCCCGACCGCCGAGAATACCAACAGCTGCACCAGGGCTATTCCCACTCGTGGCTGTCCACAAAACCTATAGAGTGGGAATAGAACCTGTGGCGAGTCATCGACCCCGCAAGGGGATTTGTAGTACTCATCCCGCTCCCGGCATCCTGACAGCTGGGATCCCGGTGTTGGTATACTGAACTCCGGGATTCCGGCCTCTGGGATTCCATCCCCAACCCCACTATTAGGCAATGGTTCTAGACACAGATATTATACAGTAAACTGGTTTTGTCTCAGGCAGAAAAGGGGTCTGGAGATCAGCTGCTATTTTACAAGCAATAAAGTATTTGAAAAATGCATCTTGCTGTGATGCCTGCAGCCATGTTCAGGTATTGCTAAATCATGGTATTATTTTAGGTAGTATTCATATTATATTATTGTATATAAAAGTCACACAGACCCGTAAATGGCCTACAAGGAATTAGATTGCCTAGGCTGATATAGAAACTACTACGATGTACTAACATTTCTATATATAATCCTGCAGCATATACTGTACACTTGTATTAAAGTTTATCATTGTGGTTCTATCAGTGTATGTACAGTATCAAATACAAGTAGTTCATAGTTTTTGAAACAGAACGGGTTAACAGTACCAATCAGCATTTTCACCAGGATCAAATTTAATTCCCGGGCTTTACTGTTTTTTAAGAATGATTAAGCCATTGAAAGCCTAATCTAGTGGGAAACTTGAGACTGAAAAAGTGAAGGTACAGGACCATCAAAGGTCAAACTGGTATTCAAGCTAGATGAAGTGTGGGGCAACTTTCCTGCTCATTCACCACGAAACTTGCTGATAGGCCAGAAAGTACAGTGTGGAAGTAGCATATAACGTCTCCCGGTGGAGTCCAGCTCATTTCATACCAATTTTATAGCCCCCATTCTTGTCAGGCAGAATGGGAAAGTGAGTTGGCTTTCACAATACAACAAGGCTATTTCCGTGAATCCGGGAGCTACAAACTCTGATGGGATGGAATGATGGATCTCCCCCTGTGGATGATCTTGCGAGAGTCAAGATCATCAGTAACTAAGTCGCTTGCAATTAGAAAGCATCATAAAGGAGATTAATCTTTTCAAATGACCATTTTTAAACTGTCTTCTGCTCCAAGGAGAAGCATATCTGGAACTGCCGCTAATTGAGAAAACCACTGCTGCTTGCGAAAAAAAATATGTTTTTCTATATAATTCCACTTTTTTCTCCTGTCTAGACTTAAAGATATAATTAAACAAGGATTATTATAAAACAACAAGAAAAACCAAAGACTATTGATCACGGAACCACATTAAATTTGTGAGTTTTATCTAGATGTCTGTTCATACTGTATCTGCAGAACAGAGGAAGATTTGTGATCAAGCAGAACCCTTTGGGCTCCAGCCAATTAACTCACCCGTGTACGCAAGGGGGATGAGTTGTTGTTGCAATGGCATGTAAATGCCAGCGATCCCCATTGTAGCCCTATCTTGCCCAAGATTTGTGGATTTTGGTATTCAGCGCTATAAGGCTGTGAACAAAAATCCGTGAATCTGTACCACAAGTGCTTTATACAAGTAAATCATAGCTAATTGGGTTTAACCCATTGTGTGTACCCACTACATGTAATGATATCTACTCTGGTTGGATATCTTGTCACTTGAGTACTACCAGGGGCCCCCACAAAGTTTTTGTAACTTGGTCTCAATTACTGACAATGGTATTTTAGATTATTTTTTCTTTATTGCAGCATGGGAGATCTTAAGTAGAAATGAGCATGCACTATAGCACTTTTTTATGCTTTACGCTTTCTTGTGTCCGAAAGTCACACTGTACAGTATCCATCAAGATCTTCTCCATCCCAAACTGCAGCACTCTAATCACATCTATAGCAAACCCACAAAGGTGTCTAGAAACTGCAGCGCTATAATCACATCTACTGTACATTAACCTGACACAGGTGTGTGAACACTGCAGCATTCTAATCAAATTTATAACTACGTGACACAGGTGCCTGCAAACTGCAACATTCTATTTACATGTATAGCAACAGCACACTGATGCCTGCAAACTGCAGCATTCTAATCACATCTATAGCAACTTGACATTGGTGCCAGGAGACTGCAGCATTCTATTCACATCTATAGCAACCTGACATTGGTGCAAGGAAACTGCAGCATTCTAATCACATCTATAGCAAATTTACATGGGTGGCAGGACACTGCAGCATTCTAATCACATCTAAAGCAACCTTACATTGGTGCCAGGAGACTGCAGCATTCTAATCACATCTATAGCAACCTGACATTGGTGCCAGGACACTGCAGCATTCTAATCACATCTATAGCAACTTTACATGGGTGCCAGGACACTGCAGCATTCTAATCACATCTATAGCAACTTTACATGGGTGCCAGGACACTGCAGCATTCTAATCACATCTATAGCAACCTTACATTGGTGCCAGGAAACAGCAGCATTCTAATCACATCTATTGCAACCTGACATTGGTGAAGGGACACTGCAGCATTCTAATCACATCTATAGCAACCTGACATTGGTGTCAGGACACTGCAGCATTCTAATCACATCTATAGCAACCGGACATTGGTGCCAGGACACTGCAGCATTCTAATCACATCTATAGCAACCGGACATTGGTGCCAGGACACTGCAGCATTCTAATCACATCTATAGCAGCCTGACATTGGTGATAGGACACTGCAGCATTCTAATCACATCTACAGCAACTTTACATTGGTGCCAGGACACTGTAGCATTCTAATCACATCTATTGCAACCTGACATTGGTGCCAGGACACTGCAGCATTCTAATCACAGCTATTGCAACCTGACATTGGTGCCAGGACACTGCAGCATTCTATTCTCATCTATAGCCACCTGACACTGATGTCTGCAAACTGCAGCATTCTAATCACGTCTATAGCAATCTGACACTGGTGTCAGGACACTGTGACATTCTAATCACATATTTAGCAACCTGACACAAGTGCCTGCAAACTGCAGCATTCTAATCATATGTATAGCAACAGCAAACTGCAGCATTTTTATCACATCTATAGCAACCTGATATTGATGCCAGGACACTGCAGCATTCTAATCACATCTATAGCAACCTGACATTGGTGCCAGGACACTGCAGCATTCTAATCACATCTATAGCAACCTTACATTGGTGCCAGGACACTGCAGCATTCTATTCTCATCTATAGCCACCTGACACTGATGTCTGCAAACTGCAGCATTCTAATCACGTCTGTAGCAACCTGACACTGGTGCCTGTAAACTGCAGCATTCTAATCACATATGTAGCAACCTGACGCTAGTGTCAGGACACTGACATTCTAATCACATATTTAGCAACCTAACAGAAGTGCCTGCAAAATGCAGCATAGTAATCACATCTATTGCAACCTGACACAGGTGAATGGACACTGTAGCATTCTAATCACATCTACAGCAATCTGACAGAAGTGCCTGCAAACTGCAGCATTTTAATTACATCTCTTTAACCTGACACAGTTGCCTGGAAACTACAGCATTCTAATCACATCTATAGCAATCTGTCCTGGTTGTCTGGAAACTGCAGCATTCTAACCACATCTATAGCAACCTGACATTGGTGTCTGCAAATTACAACATTCTAATCACATCTCTTTCCCACTGACACAGGTGAACGGACCCGTATCTTACACACAGTCATAGAAATACATATTTAGGCTGAACCAATATCATTAGAATTAAGCTTATTAGGTCTCTAATTGCCAGTGACGTCACTATTTGTAGCAGTCGTCCCTGATTTGTAGATGATTGCAAGAGAATCATTTCCATAGGTGGTGTGTACATAACATTTATGATTAATATCTGTTACAGGCCTCTTGTATACTCACGGGGTTGAATGCTGCTATTTATAAAGTAAATTTGCTTGTACTGTATGTGATTCTGGAAGAAATATTCCTGTTAGTTTCCTGTCTCGGAGTGAACATTATTCTTATCTCTTCCAGTTACTGATTATACAATATAACAAACGGAGACTTTTTTCGCCAAAGGGGAATCTGTCCCTTGTGAAAAATGATTGTAGACATATACAAGGCTTATCTATTTACATATAATCTGCTGAAATGTTAGCCACCAGGGAGGCAGTCAATGGGCCTGTGTCAAAGTGTCTTTATGTCACAGCGTCACCCCGTGTGGTGATGGATACTTGGCGGGCTGTGCATTATTCTAGCTTACCCGGCATTGTAGAAGCTGAATGTCTCTACCTGTCTGAACTGACAGCCCTTAGACACCTGAAGTTCTACAATTACAACTCCCAGCACGATGCCTCCAGAGTATACCTATAGCGGTAGCTGGACAACCATTGGGTACCTACCCCAAGCTGAGTAATACATGTATATGATAATACCTCATACTTGCCTACCTGACCCTCTCCATGAGGGAGAAAATGCTCTGTTCCTGGACTTTCCTGGTAATGTATGATTGCCATCACCTGTGGTGAGCTAGTTAATTGATAATAAAGGTGTTTCACCACAAGTGATGGCAATCATACATTACCAGGAAAGTCCAGGAACAGAGCATTTTCTCCCTCATGGAGAGGGTCAGGTAGGCAAGTATGTAATAACCTACTCACCCACAGTAACGCAAAAAACATTTTCAGGACACGCTAATAATATCAAGGCAAACCTGAGTGACTGTCACCTTATTCCTGGAGTGCCAGCTTATTAGGACCTGCCCTATGCCACACATGTTCTGTAGCTTCTAGAGGTGTTAACATGGTTCCTGAGGGGCAGATGTATTAACCTGGAGAAGGCATAAGGAAGTGATAGACCAGTGATATGTGCAAGGTGATAAACGAACCAGCCAATCAGCTTCAATATGTAAATTAACAGTTAGGAGCTGATTGGCTGGTCCACTTATCACCTTGCACATATCACTGGTTTATCACTTCCTTATGCCTTCTCCAGGTTAATACATCTGCCCCTGAGTCACTGGTGTGTCTGTAGCACAGGAGGAACCCGTCCATATCGACCAATATAAATATACTGGTCAATGCCGTCATTTACCCCAACTCATAATCTAGTGTACTATAGATGACCCGGGTCCTGTATTCTCTGCACCCATCCCGCACCTTCAGCGGCACCCTGCATGTCACAACTGCTCAGCTTCTAAAAGATATATCTTAAGGAGGTCTCTGATATTCCTAATCAGTAGTTATGGTTCATATGCTCAAGAAATATTGGGGGTAATTCCAAGTTGATCGCAGCAGGATTTTTGTTAGCAATTGGGCAAAACCATGTGCACAGCAGGGGAGGCAGATATAACATGTGCAGAGAGAGTTAGATTTGGGTGTGGTGTGTTCAGTCTGCAATCTAATTTGTAGTGTAAAAATAAAGCAGCCAGTATTTACCCTGCACAGAAATAAAATAACCCACCCAAATCTAACTCTTTCTGCACATGTTATATCTGCCTCCCCTGCAGTGCACATGGTTTTGCCCAATTGCTATCAAAAATCCTGCTGCGATCAACTTGGAATTACCGCCTTTGTAAATGAGTCTGCAGGAGAGGGTTGGTTTGAAAAAGTCTAGATCAGAGTTTCCCAAATTCTGCCATTACAGTCCAGGATTTAAGGATATCCATGCACTTTAGTAGTACCTCAGTCAATTTGATTTAACCATGCATAGACTCAAGCATGGATATCCTGAAAACCTGGAATATAATGGCAGATTTTGGGAAACACTGGTACAGACTAGAAAAAGACAACTTATGATTCCCATTGCTGTGGATAAATAAGTCTAAAGGTGGGTACACACTGCCCGACCCGTCGGGGACTGGCGTCATGAACTGGGTGGGCGTGTACACATGCCCACCCAGTTCAGCTGTCAATCACTGCCGGCTGCCGCAGCATGTGTACGGGCGGTCGGCCGACCGCCCGTACACACACAGCAACGCGCCAATATATCGGTAGATATATTGGACGTCGGCTGTGCTGAGGGGCCAACGCGATATGTCTGTGAACGACGTATTTCACAGACATATCGCCCGTACACACTGGCCGACGGACCAGCGATATATGGGCCGTTCAAGAGAACGGCCGATATATCGGCCAGTGTGTACCCACCTTTACACACTCAACAGGTACTGTAGCTAGTCAATGTCACAGCTAATCAATATACCATTATAGGCAACCACTTCCAATCTGAGAAAGCATTGAGAGTGATACTGGGCAAATTATGAACATTTTTTAAAAATATGTGACTTGGTCAGGGGCAAAAATTCTCAAAACAGTTGATAGATACTTTTATCCTTTACCCTTCATTTTGACTAAATCACAATAAAAGACATTAATTAGATTTAAATCCAACTAAAGACAGGTTTAATCAATTACTAGGTTCTCATAAATCCTGTGCAATGTCTGGATCTGGTGCTTAAGAACATGAACGCAACAGGATGAGTCTGACATGCAGAGATCTAAAATTCCTTAAGGGCTGCTGATAGACCAGAGATTTGGGATTTTTTTCTAATTAGCAAGCAATTAGCCAATTATCTTGTTTCATATATCATTAAGCAGCATGTTTAGGGTGCGCATTGGCCTGAAAACCTGGACGCTGGGGTATGATTTGTTCAACCAGCCATAATGCACCATCTGATAAATGGCAAATTATCTGAATATTATCTGGTTTTCCAGTAATAAATTGGTATCTGACATTATATTTAAAATGAATGCACTGTATGATTACATTTCTGTATGTATCACAGGGAAATAAGGATTCCTATTCAGATAGCTAAGTTGTAATTCTTTATGGGGTCTATGTATTAAACCTTGGAGAGAGATAAAGTACCAACCAGCTAGCTCCTGTAATTTTTTAACATGCCTGTAACATGGCAGTTAGAAGCTGATTGGCTCGTACTTTATCTCTCTCTCCACTTAATATGTTTCTCGACACCCTAGGCAAAACTTCAGCCTGCTGCCCCCCCCCCCTGAAACCACACACCAGTACCCACTTTTCAGCCCCTTAGATGAAAGTGTGGAGGTAGCATCTTAGAAGTTTATAGAATTTCAGCAGCTCCCGTCTGTATTAAGTTTAACAAGGATTCATCTTTCAGTTACCCTTAATTTTGTGATATGCAGAGCCCTGAGTCGTCTGCCCCCCACCCCCACCACCAGATGCTGGCGCCCTAGGCAGCACTCTACAGCTGCCTAATGGTAGAGCCAACCCTGTTAGTACTGTACATACTGAAGGGCACAGGTTCTCAAAATCGGTCCTCAGGACCCCACACAGTGCAAGTTTTGCAGGTCTCCTCACAAAATCACAAGTGAAATAATTAGCTCCACCTATGGACCTTTTAAAATGTGTCAGTGAGTAAGTAATACACCTGTGCACTTGCTGGGTTACCTGCAAAACATGCACTGTGTGGGGTCCTGAGGACCGAGTTTGAGAACCACTGCTGTAGGGCATCAAGGCACACTGACAGTTCAGGTTTTAGTGATATCCATGCCTAAGCACAGGTGACTTAATTAGTACCTCAGTTATTTTGATTTAACCATCTGTGCTGAAGCCTGGATATCACGAAAACCTGCACTTTTAAGCTGGGTACACACTGGGACGACAGGGATTTTTTCCGACATAGCCCAGAACGCCCGTACACACTGGGGCGATGTTAATGAGGGACAAAGGGACCATGTTCCGTCCTTCATTAACATAGCACAGAACGCTAGCACAACAAACCAAGCGTCTGTCGCATGCAACCGCGGGAGCGCGCAGTACTGGGTACACACTGCGCAATGTGAGTGATATATCTCATGGCATTTTGATGCAATATCGCTCCAGTGTGTACCCAGCCTTATTGTTGTAGCCTGAGGTTGGGAATGCTCGATATAGACCCCTAAGAATTCTAAGGAGAACTGAATCCCAAGTGCATTTAGCTGGTACTTAGCAACAATATTGCTTATAATTTGCTATAAGTGCTGATTCCCACATGCTGCTACTGTAAGAGCTCTTTGAGTGGTCTGACCATCATGCTGTCTTTAACCAGCCCATACATTCCATCAAGACTTTTGCCTGTTAAACAACTATATTAAACTAGGCTGAATTAAATGATGTTTACAGTTACAGTCAATCATTTAAATAGTGCAGATAGAAAATGAGTGTATAAAACCAGAGGAGTGCATTGTCTCATGGGTGAATAGGCTTTGGAAGGTACTGTAGGACAGCTATCCAACATAGGGTGTCATTCCGACCCATTTGCACGCAGCGGTTTGTCGCTGTGGTGCGAACGGGTCCGGAATGCGCATGTATGGCGGCCGCAGTGCGTGTGTGCGATGTTGCCTGGCGACAGCGGTCGCCTGGTTATGTTGCGTCCTATGAAGGAAGCAGTCGCAGAGCCGACCGCAAAGAAGATTGACAGAAAGAAGGCGTACCTGGGCGGATCCGGACCGTTGAAGACCGTTTTCGGGGAGTGGAGAAGAAAACGCAGGCGTGTCCAGCAGAACGGAGGGCGGATGTCTGACGTCAAAGCCGGCCCCAGCATCGCTCAGATCGTCGCACAGGATAAGTATGTCCAGGGGTGGTCTAGTTTTACTTGAAATTTTTTTAGCTTAGCAGGGCTGCACAAGTGATCACAGCCCTGCTAAGATAAAATACCCTCCCCCATAGGCGTGGACTAGTTGATCGCAGCAGCAGCAAAAAGTTACTGACTGCAATCAACTCGGAATGATCACCTTAGGACACAAGGTTCATTTTTGCCTAATACCCCTTTCAGACCACACAAATAACACGTTATCGACCCGGTATACTGCCGAGTTGACATAGGTTGCTGTGTGGTGTGAAAGGGTCACTCCCGAATTCCCGGGTCGCCTGACCTGGTAATTCAACCTGGGAATAAAGAAGGGTTATTACCGGGTCAGGTGCCGTGTAAACAGGTTACCTGGGTCGATGCAACCCGGTACCCATTCACAGCTTAGGGAGAGGTGGCGTGGAGATAATCTCATCTGCCAGCGCCACCTCCGCACCCGATGCCGCCGGGTCGGTAAGCCAATTCTCAGGGTCCAATGCCGGGTCGCACCTGGGAAGGACATGTTTCCAATTCCTGGGTGCGACCTGGCATTTGTGATCTGAAAGCGGTATTAGAGGGAAATATGTGGGAATGAAAGTTCTGCAGATAAAAGGGTTGGAAGGTGAATGCCGTTAATAAAGTCCAGCCCAATGCACCATCATATTCCTCTAGAGACAGACATCACCCCATAAATATTAATTTGGGACATAAATGGCATGCACTTTTCTGTGTATAGGAAATCATTCCGAGTTGATCGCACGTAGCAACTTTTTGCTGCTCGTGCGATCAACCAGACGCCGCCTACGGGGAGTGTATTTTAGCTTAGCAGGGCTGCGATCGCTTGTACAGCCATGCTATGCTAAAAAAAAGTTTCCTGCAAAACAAGACCAGGGTTAGACCTACTTACCCTGTGCGACGGACCCAGCGACGAAGGTCCCGAGATTGACTTCAGACATCTGCCTTCCAAACGCCTGGACACACCTGCGTTCGGATCTCCATGCCCAGAAAACGGTGAGTAGTCGCCCCGGAACGCCACCTCCCTGTCAATATTCTTGCGATCGCCCTAGCGATCACTTTCTTCTTTGATCTGGCCGCTGCCTGGTGAGGCAATGATGAGCGTGAGCAATGCGGCCGCCGCACATGCACTGTTCCGACCCGTTTGCAGCACAGCGAAGAACCGCTGCTTGGGAACAGGTCGGAATGACCCCCATAGTAATGGACCTAAAAGTTACCTTGGAGTTGTGTGCATATTCTCGGATAGGCAATAAAATTACAGAACAATGCACATAGGAACCCCACCAGATTTACTGCGTCATTTGTATATGATTAAGATAGAGCTGAATTTACTGCAGGTTGAGTCACTCATATCCGAAAATCCGATATCCGAAATATTCCGAAATCCAACAATTTTTTAGTGGCACTGAGTGACATCTTTGCTTTCTAATGGTTCAATGTAGACAAACTTTTTTTCATGCACAAAATTATAAAAATGTATATATAAAATGACATTCAGGCTATGTGTATAAGGTATATATAAGACATTAATGCATTCCTGTTTACACTTGGGGTCCCATCACCAAGATACATGTATCTTATTATGGTAAGCAAATATTCCTAAATACAGAAAAATCCTAAATTCAAAATACTTCTAGTCCCAAACATTTTGCATTTGGGAGCCCCTATAAAGACTAACGAGGCCAAGGTAGAACTATTTGTTCTGTGTCCTTATTTTCCTTTTAATTTTGTTTTCTATTATATTAATATCCCCAATAAAAATGATGGAGCAGATGTATTATAGGAAATAATTAGAGGATTAGAAACTTTTATAAAGGAGTTAATCTCTCCCAGTGGTTCAGGAAAAATCAAAATGATACATGGTAGATAAATGATGGTGTGTCGTTGTCATGTACCCTATATGGTGGCAGGATTTAGCCCTATATATGGTATGTAGTTATATGACCGGCGGTCAGGAAACCGCCGGTCACAACACCTCCCCCTACATCCCGATGCCTCACAAATGCATGCCGACTAAAATGGACTACTCCCACCCGTGGGTGTCCACGACACCCATAGGGTGAGAATAGAACCTGTGGCGAGCTGAGCCCGCAGGGTTGTGAGTGCAGCGAGCCTGCAAGGGTCTTCGTTACGCTCGCCCCTTCCCCGACGGCATTCTGCGGCCGGGATCCCGGCATTGGGATTCTGACCTCCGGGATCCAGGCCACCGGTAAAACATACCCAACCCCTACATATAGCTTATTGACTAGATACTATTGGGTAATGCCTGCGAACTGAAACATTGTATAGGGAACATGAGAGAAAAATTTGATTAATAATATAATAACTTTTTAAATTGTTCATTCCTGCAGCCTGAGTCTATTTATTTGTGACAATGTTTCCTCTACTTTGGCAACAGATTTCAATCCTTACAATCCTAACATAGTAAAAATAATTTCTACACAAACATCAAACTCCAATTGGACTAACTTAAGGATTTAGAATGAGAAAGCATGCAGTCCTGCAGAGATGCTTTAATCGAAGTTGCAGCATTTAATATCCCAGTCTTGACTTGCTCTCAAGATGTGGCTGCTTTCTTATTGTGTTTTATGTAAATTTCTCACAACTGCCAAGATTACCTCCCGCTCCCTTCTCTATCATGACTCATGTGCCGGAGCAAATGCCAGTGTCTTCATGGGGGGGTGGGGAGTCAAGGAGATGGTCGATGAGGGTCCGGAGCCCAGACATCAAATTGTTATTCAGCAACGCCAATAAAATGTAAGTTCTGCATCTTACCATTCCAATTTATCTCCATCAATAGGAGCACCTCGTCAGCCGGACTCTGTGGATGTCATGGCTAATGAATTGAGTGTATATGACAAGCTCAGCTAATCAGCACTGACAGCAGTATGTGACTTGAAAATTAGACCCTACTTATTCAGCAAGAGAAGCTTGCACAGGGGTCTTTGTAAGCAAGCAGAGAGACGGTGCACTTAGAATAAATTGATCTCCCATATAGCCATAGCTGAAACGATGTGTAAAAAAAAAAAAAAATGATGTAATCGCAGAACAGCATGTGCTCCGATTCAAGTGTCATCTCTGCAGCCAACTCCACAGTCTGATTCTGTGCTCAGGAGATTGGCTTGAGGTTGTAGACAGGGCAGAGTGTTTAAATTGCAGCCAATGGGGGTTATTCCAAGTTGATCGCAGCAGGACATTTTTTAGCAGTTGGGCACAACCATGTGCACTGCAGGGGGGGGGGGGGGGGGGGGGGGCAGATATAACATTTGCAGAGAGAGTTAGATTTGGGTGGGTTATTCTGTTTCTGTGCAGGTTAAATACTGGCTGCTTTATTTTTACACTGCAATTTAGATTGCAGATTGATCACACCACACCCAAATTTAACTCTCTCTGCACATGTTATATCAGCCTCCCCTGCAGTGCACATGGTTTTGCCCAACTGCTAAAAAATTTCCTGCTGCGATCAACTTGGAATTACCCCCAATGTGTGGTCCTTCTCACGGAGAACGTTGACGTGTCCCCATCTGCTCTCCACCCTGATGGGATGTCCCCGATGGGAAATCAGAACTGTAACTGATTTAAGATTGATCACAGATCCTTCCTACCTTCATTAAGAGTGGTTGGCTAGTTCTCAATTGTGGATAGTAATGCAACTCCATTTTCTCACGTGATTGGGTAAAAGCTGGAATGGTCCAGACCCCGGAATGCCAAACCAGCTCCCTACAGTGACCTCTGCCACTGTGGAGCTTGTAGAGCATGTCCCGTCCAGGGGGTGTCCAATCCAGGGGGTTGTCTGGGACAGCTGTCACAGGGAAGATGGTGAGGGAGAGAAGGGGGAAAAAATGGAACAGTCTGGGCCATAGAGGGAAACTGTAATCTCTCCCTCCCCATCTCCCTGGTGACAGCTGTCACATACACCGCCCTGGACATCTCCAGACTGCGACAGACAGGGATGCACACTAAAAGCTCCACAGTGGCAAAGGTTGCTGCAGGGAGCCGGTCTGGTTTTCTTGCGTGTGGACCAATCTGGTTTTTTACCCAATTCATACTGGCTGCATGAGCCAAATGGAATGAATACACACAGAAGGAAAGCAGCACAATGTAAGGTTTACTGCAATACCATGAGCTTTATTGATGGGAGTAGTCTATTTTGCCTTCTTTCATCTACTTAAAAGGAGTTTCAGTCTCCATTTATCCCAAACTAATACATTAGTGTGGGGCCCACACGCACACTGTTTTCATTGTGTAGCTGTATAGTGTAGGATGTCTGCAAGAGAGAAGCTGGTGCCACTGATGAACAGCCAAAAGAAAGCTGATTGGATGACTGCTGTAGCCATCCAATCAGCTGTCACTTGAATCAGGGATGCCAATCTTTTCTGGGTCTACAGCAAGAGTTGCAGGAGCTCTGCAGCAGAGTTTAGTAATATGAGTGAATGTGGGGTCCCAGTCAGGGCACTGCTGTGGAGGAAGGGTGGGGAACGGTGGTACAGATCTGTGGATGGGCCTATGCATGGGGAGACGTAACAACATCCTCTACAATGCTGTGATCATGCTTTCTACAATGCTGTGATCATGCTTTACATCAGGCCTTGCCAACCTGTGGCTCTCCAGATGTTGTGAAACTACAAGTCCCATCATGCCCTGCCACACTTTTGCTATTAGGGACTGCTAAAACTGTGGCAGGGCATGCTGGGATGTGTAGTTTCACAACAGATGGACAGCCACAGGCTGGCCAAGCCTGCTTTACATAGTTATACATACTGTATAAGAAGTGGGTGTAGCTGCGCCAATAATAGCTGCCATGCACCCCCCCCCCCCCCCCCCATGAACCTGGCCAAATTCTCAGCAGCCCTGCAGAAAATGCAGAATTTATTTATAAATGACATATTGAAACATTCCTTTAGCAGTGTTACAGGGAAATCTTATTGGTCTCAAAGTAAGATTTACCATTTCATATTACTGGAACATGAATTGAAAAGAATAAAAAAAAAAAATATATATAGAAATATTAAAAACGTGAAATCTGCAAGCTTAATATTATACATGAGCCCCTAATGTTGCCTAATTGCACCTGCCAGCCATCAAAGACATAGATTATAACATGGCTAAAAATCTATATTTATTAGCCAGTTAGCATATTCAAACATATTAATAATATACTGCATTGCTAACATTAGGCCAAGTTAAATTGCTCTGTATTCAGAGCATTAAAACATCAAAAAGCGCATTGTAAGTAAACGATAGTAACCTCCTGGGTCAGCAATGAATCTATTCCCAATACTTACTCATATGTTCTCTCTCTCGCGCTACTCAGCTGGCTATAAATACCAATGCAAGCAGCGTCCAATGAACATTTCATTCATGCAGATAGCTGACAACCGAACATTATACCAGGAATAGTTTTAATTATAACTCCTGCTGCAGATCCATAATATGAAATATGTGCTTTTATAGCAGGCTCAGTTCTGAGGATCTCAGCACTGGCATCCAGCTCACTTTCACCCACAGGGACAAGTTAGTCTTGGTTGAGCTGCTGATACAGAAAGAGCTCAGCTACTTATGAGACAAATGGATCATCTTCTAACCCGTGTTCGCTGACAAGGCGACATACACCTGATTATAAATCCTCACAGCTTGCCACCATAATAGGATTATCATCCTCACTTTGTGGCCCCTCTTGTTAGTCAATAGTCTAATCACAGTTGAGATGAGTGTTATTTAATGACTATTGTAAGTCATTAGTCACACTTAGCTTCCAGGTGCATAGAATTTGAATTGTCCTATGTAACGTATAAAAAAAGCACAGCCGGAATTTATTAAATCTCATCATTAGTGTAAAAGGTAGTGGTCTGACTCTGTTCTAATACCTCAGTATTCCCATATAGGGGGTCATTCCGAGTTGATCGCTAGCTGCCGTTTTTCGCAGCACAGCGATCAGACTAAAAAACTGCATTTATGCGTATGCACCGCAAAGCGCACGCGCAACGTACAGGTACAACGTCCTTCTTTGTGGTTTTGCACAGGTTCTAGCAACGTTTTCATTCGCACTGGCGGCCGCAAGAAGTTTGACAGTAAAGGGGCATTTCTGGGTGGCAACTGACCATTTTCAGGGAGTGCTAAGAAAAACGCAGGTGTGCCAGGGAAAATGCAGGCGTGGCTGGGCGAACGCAGGGCAGGGTGTGTGACGTCAAAAGCCAACCCTCCAACGTTAGAATCAACGCACATAAAGAGTAAGTTCAGGGCTGGTCTTGTTTTGCACAAAATGTTTTTGCAGGCGCTCTGCTGCACAAGCATTCGCACTTCTGCAAAGCGAAAATACACTCCACGGTGGGCGGCGACTATGCGTTTGCACAGCTGCTAAAAACTGCTAGTGAGCGAACAACTCGGAATGACCCCCATAGTCTGTAGAGACACACATCACAGAGGGGTGTAGTAGTGTATGCCGGCGGGCGGGCTCCTGGCGACCAGCATACCGGCGCCGGAATCCCGACCGCCGGCATACCGACAGCTGGGCGAGCGCAAATAAGCCCCTTGCAGGCTCGCTGCCCTCGCCACGCTGCGGGCACGGTGGCACGCTATCTATTCTCCCTCCAGGGGGGGGTTGTGGACTCCTGGCGACCAGCATACCGGCGCCGGAATCCCGACCGCCGGCATACCAACAGCTGGGCGAGCGCAAATGAGCCCCTTGCAGGCTCGCTGCCCTCGCCACGCTGCGGGCACGGTGGCGCACTATCTATTCTCCCTCCAGGGGGGGGGTCGTGGACCCCCAAGAGGGAGAAAAAGTGTCGGTATTCCGGCTGTCGGGATGCCGGCACCGGTATACTGTGCGCCGGGATCCCGACAGCCGGCAAACTGAAGACCACCCTCACAGAGCATTAATACAGTTATAGAAGATGGAAGTGACAGTATATACAAATAGCCATGTGATTGGACGGCAGTGGGCCTGAGAAATTAGCTCTAACCTCCAATGTAGCAGAGTTACAGTAGAAGCTGATTGGTTGTTACTTGATCACTATGCAATTTATCACTCTCCAAGGCTTGATAAATCTGGGCCATATGTTTGATGGTATGAAGATACTGATACTGTAATGTTAAGGTTTCCGGTGAATCTGGGCTTTATGTTAAAGCTTTAAAATTAGCTGTAACACAATCCTGAAAGATGGGAGTACCTGTGTTTTCCTGAGTCTGATCTGTATCACCAAATTACACTACCCTAATTCCGGAAACTGACAGTGCATTGAAATTGTCAGAGTCGGTGTCAATGCTGGAGTCTGCTTAAAGCAACGCTGGCAGCTTTATGTTACACATCCACATCCAGTATCTCCTCCTGTCATTTTTATGTCACCACTAAGGTCATGCTGCTCACAGCTATTCTGTCCACAGCTCATTTCAGTATCCTCATCACAGTGTATATAGCTTTTGTTTTACATAAAGAATGAATGTATAATAATCATATGGCACTGATTTTACTTGCATCTATAAATGAGTCTCTTAATCTTAAGAACATAGGGGCAACCAATCAGCTCCTAAATGTTACAGGCTGTGTGTGAAAAATAACACTTGCTAAATAGGCCCTATGATATTAAACTGGTTGTAAGAATATTGTCTTCTTCCACCTGGAATCAGTATGATTTGCCGATAGGCGGGATGCCGGCGGTTAGAATACCAACCGTGGCGTCCCGTCTTTCAGAATCCCGACAGCCCCCCAGTAAGCCCCCTAAACCTACTCTGCCCTTCACCCAATCCCTAACCTCCCCTTGTGGGTGCCTAACCCACCCTCCCCGTTCCCTAACCCTAACCTTCCCAGCCCTGCAGCCTACCCCTAATCCCCTTTCTTCTACCTAAACCTAACCTCTCCCCCCTTACCTCGTGTCAGGACACCAGCGGGTCCCGCTGTCTGGACAATTGGGATGCCGTCTGCCGGTAATGTGACGCTGGCATCCCATGCAGCGTCGGTATCTCGATGCAGGCATTGAGATGCCAATATGCGGGATCCCATCTGCTTCCCTTCCACCTGCCTTGAATTGGCCATGCTGGTTGCAGTCTGAGTACTGTACATGTGCTGTCTGCATAAACCTTAACACACAAAGGGGGTATTCAATTGTTTGAAAAGTCAGTCGGGTGTCTGCTTTTTCCTATCTAATAGACAGGAAAAAACAGACACCCAATCGACTTTTCAAACATTTGAATTCCCCCCAAAGGGTCAGATGTACCAAGCATTGGATTATGATAAAGTGGAGAGAGATAAATTACCAACTAATCAGCTAATAACTATTATTTTTCAAACAGCCTGTAACATGGCAGTGATGAGCTGATTGGTTGGTAGTTTATCTCTCTCCACTTTAATACTCTCCAAGGCTTAGTACATTTCCCCCAAATACGTATCAGCTATAAATAACCAATTAAAATAAAGACAAATATTGGAAAGATAAAAAGTGGAGAGAGATAAAGTACCAACCAGTTAGCTCATAACTGTCAACTAGGGGGCAGATTCAGCCTTTGAGAGAGATAAAGTGGACACAGGGGCAAACAGCATTACCGCTGTTTGTTGAATACTGAAAGTAAAACATACTGTAATCTCTTCAGCGAGTGCTAAAGGGGTCATGTCTCATTGATAATTGGGGCCCAAAATACCAACCAAACGGGTGGTCTTCAGTATGCCGCCTGACGGGATCCCGGTGCACAGTATACCGGCGCCGGGATCCCGACAACCGGCATACCGACACTATTCTCCCTCGTGGGGGTCCACGACCCCCCTGGAGGGAGAATAAAATAGAGTAGCGCGCCACCGTGCCCGTGGTGTGGCGAGCGCAGCGAGCCCGCAAGGGGCTCATTTGCGCTCGCCACACTGTCGGTAAGCCAGCGGTCGGGCTCCCGGCGCCGGTATGCTGGTCACCGGGAGCCCGACCGCCGGCATACCATAGTGAACCCAACCAAACAGCTGCTAACTGCCTTGTTACAGGCTGTATGAAAAATTACAGTTAGGAGAAAATGGTTTGATAATTTATCTCTCTCCAAAGTTTGATACATCTCCCCAAAGATAAATAGGTGTGTCAAAATTAAAACGTATTTATTAAACTGGTTTGTTTTATATATAACTAAATTTGGAAGATCAAATTAAAGTTCAAATTTTAAACAAAATTCTGGTGCCAAACAAAACACAAGTAGAGGCCCATGATGCAATGCATCTAACTGACAGTCAAACAGGGTGGTTATAACACTTACCTCTGTGCAACATGGCCAAACAATGAGTGCCACCTCTATTTCTATTTGCTCATTCAGCTGGAACCACCTTGTACGTGGTAACTGCAATCTCCATGCACTTGACCAAATGTGCACCATGGTGGACCCAGTTTGTTACACTGTATTGCCCCAAACACAAAACAGTAAGATGACACACACTCACAGCAAACAACTAGGACTGGGTGGATGGCTTTTTTTCCCAGATAAAAGAAGAGAACTAAGGCCACCCCCTCCCCCTGGTATATGGACATTGGGGGTGATTCTGAGTTGATCGCAGCAGGAATTTTGTTAGCAGTTGGGCAAAACCATGTGCACTGCAGGGGAGGCAGATATAACATCTGTAGAGAGAGTAAGATTTGGGTGGGTTATTTGGTTTCTGTGCAGGGTAAATACTGGCTGCTTTATTTTTACACTGCAAATTAGATTGCAGATTGAACACACCACACCCAAATCTAACTCTCTCTGCACGTTATATCTGCCTCCCCTGCAGTGCACGTGATTTTGCCCAACTGCTAACAAAATTCCTGCTGCGATCAACTCAGAATTACCCCCATTATCCCCAATCCCACCCCTCACTCCCTGACAGACTTGTTATCAGATGAGGTGATCTAGACTACAAACTAAAAAACCCTACCATATACAGTGTAGTACCCTGCCCCAGTTGTGTATGCCTCAGGTACAGCCTAGGTCGTTTATTTTTCCTTGGGTCTATTCTGCTTTCAGATCCATAAACTGAAGGGACCAGATCTGGTGCTTATGGTCACAGAAGTAGGTGGATAAGGAGAGGATTGTTCAGTTAGCTTTATGATTAAACCAAATGACTACAGCATATTGCACAGATTATATGCACCGAAATTGGACAATGATCACATATGGCAACAAATATGTATTAATTACACCTTTAAATTGAAGCAATATCTAATTATTTCCCATATCATTGTGTTTAGTCAGAGAGTTGGTTTGGGGATCATACATACAGTACTGGTCAGTTTGGTCCAAAAACAGAAGCAGAAAATATTCCATAGGTCCATTTAGTATTCCCTTTATTGTGGACCTTCTTTGTTCTGTTATTACATTTTCTAAAGCTTATAAAAAAACAAAAAACAGATATTTGTCCCATTGAATCTTTAATTTCTTTTAACTTTCCGATTTTTTGAATGACTAACTAATTATAATTTGTTCTGTGCATTCGTGAATTATTTTTGTACAGTACACAACTACTGGGGCACCAATTTAGTCCATGGATCTATTAAAATGTTCTTCTTTTCTTATTTTGCCTTCCTCCCTTCAATTTCCCAGTGTGTTCCCTAAATCCTCTTATTTTTAAACATGCTTCCTTCCTAAGCTATAGTACATTTGATATATGTAAATGTTTTTCTACCACCTTTCCTCTAAGCTGAGCTGTACACGTTGTGCTCTTGAGGTTTTAGTGTTATTATACAGTGCATACACTATTTTAGTAACTTTTCACTGAAGTTTAAATATTTAAAGTCTTTTTGGAAATAGAGCCTGAGAATAGTATAGGATATGGGGATGCGGCCAGGAGGTCGACATTCACTATTTCCACAGTGAGTATGTTGACCTCAGCATGCATGTGTCGGCATCCTGACACAGATGTAAAGCAGTGACGTGGGAAGAGGCAGAGCCTTTCCTGTCATACTAACGTATACGCCAGATTTCTGACTATATAAATTATATGAAAAATACAAAGAATATATTGTAAATATCTTCTTTGTAATATTCTAATTATTTTTATAGACAAAACTCTGGAGTAAAAAATCTATGGCAGGTGAGACAGTCCCTCACCTGTGTATCCTTTCCACACATCTCTGATTAAATCTCGCCAAATTTCCTGCAGTATATACTGCAGCATCTTTACATAATGGGGGTCATTCTGACCCGTTCGCTCGCTGCTTTTTAACGCAGCAGAGCAAACGGGTCCCTACTGTGCATGTGCCGGCGCCATAGTGTGCCAGCACATGCCAGACGGCCGAAGGCCGAAGCAGGGATGCGATCGCCTCTGCCTGATTGACAGGCAGAGGCGATCGCTGGGCGGGAGGGGGTGGAACGGCAGCGTTTGCCCACAGTTTCATGGGTGCGGTCCGGCCAACACAGGTGTGGCCGGACCGAACAAGTGTGGGCCGCAGCGGCTGCGTGACGTCACACGCAGCCGCTGCTGGCCGGGGACCGATGAGTAGCTCCCGGCCAGCACGCTAAAGCTGCGCTGGCCGGGGGCTACTCTTGAAGTGCAAAGGCATCACCGCTGTGCGATGCCTTTGCACTTCTGCGGGGGGGGGGGGGCGGACTGACATGCGGGGCGGACTAGCCCTGTGCTGGGCGTCCCCCCCACACGTCAGGGAAGATGATCGTAGCTGTGCTAAATTTAGCACAGCTACGATCAACTCGGAATGACCCCCAATGCCCACAATGACCCTTGGCTCATATATTGTGTGCAGATCTAGCTCTGGTATTAGCCAGTGCCTCCTGAGCTATTTACCTCACCGCAACGTCCCTTGGGCCTGATTCAGACCTGGTCGCTGCTGTGTGTTTTCGCACAGCGGGTAATCAGGCATTACCTGCGCATTCATATGCACCGCATTGTTGTAGTTGGCATCGGCCAGCAACGTTAGGCTGGTGCGAAAATTCTAATCGCACAACCATTCGCATGCTGAGGAGGAAGCCATTTGTGGGTGGTAACTGACCATTTTCTGGGAGTGTCAGGGAAAATGCAGGTGTGCCCAAGTGTTTTTCAGGGAGGGTGTGTGACGTCTGCTCGAGCCCCGATCAGCCCATTCTGATCGCACTCAAGGACGCAGAGACTGCACACACATGTAAAAACCATTCACTGGTGAGTGAGGTGCGAACAGATTTGCCGCTGTCCACTGACTGAGGTTATTTTTTAGCACCTTGGCGTACTCATGTGATCACAGACTTGCACAGCGAATATACCCCCCCTTGTGCGGCGACTATCTGATCGCAGGGCTACGATTTTAGCAGCCTGGCGATCAGATCGGAATCACCCCCTTATGTAATGGCAGTTCAACCACCTACTGACATGTTTATAAGTTGATACAACCACATGGGTAAAATGGTATTAGTACCATTATACCGGTGTCGGGATCATGGTACCGACATTGGTGGTCATTCCGAGTTGATCGCTCACTGCCGTTTTTCGCAGTGCAGCGATCAGGTGAAAAATCGGCATTTATGCGCATGTGCATGGTACTTTCACACAAAAGTTTGTAGTTTTAGCCAAGCTCAAGCAACGTTTTTCAGTTGCTCGAGTGATCATAGTGTGATTGACAGGTAGTGGGTGTTTCTGGGCCGCAACACGCCGTTTTCAGGGAGTGTGCTAAAAAACGCAGGCGTGCTAGGTAAAAACGCAGGAGTGGCTGGAGAAACGGGGGAGTGGCTGGCCGAACGCAGGGCGTGTTTGTGACGTCAAACCAGGAACTAAACAGACTGCAGTCATCGCAAGGTAGGAGTAGGTCTGGAGCTACTCAGAAACGGCATGACATTTTTTAGTAGCAATTCTGCTAATCTTTCGTTCGCACTTCTGCTAAGCTAAGATACACTCCCAGAAGGCGGCGGCTTAGCGTGTGCACTGCTGCTAAAAGTAGCTAGCGAGCGATCAACTCGGAATGAGGGCCATTGTCATGTCGACATAATCACTGTGCACATCAGATTATAGCTACCATTATATAGAATGTACTTGATAAATGATAACTAGAAGTTGATCAGTTGTTATGGGCAACATCCCCATTATTCATATGTACAGTACTGTAGGATTGCTTCTCTGTGGGTAGGCTCCCAAATAGATTGCTTTAGAAGTATGCACAAGCAACAAGGGGGGTAATTCAGACCGCATCGCTGCAGCGATCTCAGTCTGAATTACTTTGTAGTGTGCGCATGCGCAGCGGCTGCACTGCATGTGCACACAGAGCCGGCCCTAACCAATATGATGCCCTAGGCAAGATTTTGGCTGGTGCCCCCTAACACCACCGCTGGTTCCGCCTCTGACCTTGCACCTCTTTCCCAGCACCATCACCAATTACCCATAGCAGTCCTTATTTTGGTGTTTGTACCCCTTATATTTTAAATAGAAACAGTTCGCACATTTGGCGCACAGCCCAAAATGGGGTGTGTTTTTGCTGGCAAGTGGCATGGCCACACAATAGTAACCCCAATTCCAATTACGCCACACAGTACTGCAACTTTACTCACATTTGATTATGCGATAGTGTCCATAATTCATATTACATCCCAAAATAGTAACACTTTACCTTATAAACGTTACTCCTCACAGTAGAGCCCCTTATTCATATTACATCACACTGAATTGCTCCTTATTCACATTACACCACATCCTATTGCTCTTTATTCACATTAGACGACACAGTAGTGCCCTTTCTATACACAATGCCATATAGTAGAGCACCTTATACACATAATGCCACACATTAGTAATGCATTTATACACATAATACCACACAGTAATGCCCCTTACACATATGAGACACATTATTAATGTCTTTATAAAAATAATGCGCCTTACACATTATGACAACCTTTATTAATGCCCTTATACACATAATGTCCCTTACACATATGCCACACATTATTAATGCCTTTATACACATAATGACACACATAGTGCCCCCTACTCATTTGCTGCACATTATTAGTGCCCCTATACACATAATGACACACATACAGTAGTACCCTGTTACACATATGCTGCACATTATTAATGCCCTTATACACATAATGACACACATAGTGCCCCTTACACATATGTTGCACATTATGAATGCATTTTTACATGACACACATAATGCTCCTTACACATATTATGAACACTACTGCACAACCAACCCCCTCACATGCACACAGCACTCACACTGCCACTAACACTGTGACCTCTGCCTCTGCTTGGCTACAGAGGTGTCCTCATAAATCTTGCCTCAATGCTAACGTCAGACACCTTTTTTTTATGAAAATGCATCTTATTTGCATTGCTATGTGGCTAGGATGCACAAGCAGCTTCTGCTGATTAAAATGATATGCAGCATGCCTATATACTGTGTGAGACTATGGCTGTAGCTGCATATGAAATGCTACACATAGAATATAGGCATGCCACATATAATTTTAATCAGCAGAAGCTGCTGATGCCCCTAGGCATATCAAATGCCCTAGGCAATTGCCTAGTCTGCCTATGCCTATGGCCAGCTCTGTGTGCACACCCCGGGAACCCCATATCAGCATCTCACTGGTGCGATCGCCTCTGCCTGATTGACAGGCAGAGGTGGTTGCAGGGCTGGAGGGGGCGTGCCAACGGCATTAGAATGCCGTTGGCGGGGTGCAGTCCAGAAAACGGAGGCGTGTCCAGACCATTGGGGGGCGGGCCGTGGTGGCTGCGTGATGTGACACGTAGCCACTGCGTCCCGTGACGCGGCAGGTAGCGGCCTGCCAGTGTGTAGGAGCTGCGCGGGCAGGGAGCTACTTGTCAGGGACAAAAGCATCACCGCTGTGCGATGCTTTTGTACTTGTGCGGGGGGAGGGGGGAGGGGTTAGGGCCTGACATGTGGGGTGGACAAGCCCTGTGCTGGGGGAGTCCCCCCCGCATGTAAGAGTAAATGATCATAGATGTGCTAAATTTAGTACATCTACGATCAGGTCTGAATAAGGCCCAAAGACAGTCACTACTCCTATCGGATTTAACAATTAGCAGGTTCCAGGTCACATCATGCAATATCCAAAATATATCAGCTCACCTCTTATTCAGCAATTTCCTAGTGGTCTAAAAATGATTCCTTAAAAAAAGAACATCTCCCTTCCTAGAGCTTTCTCTATGTTATATCCTGTGCTAAAGTTGTTGTTTTTTTAAATAAAAAAGCAAGTTTTATTGAAGCATCAAGTGTCATATACACAAGAATTACACTCAACAATGGTGCAAGTATCAAGAATAAAAATAGTTACAAATAATAGTGCAATAATACATAAGAAACAGAGCTTCACCATGACAATGAAATTAGGATCCTATAGGTTCCATCGCATAGAGATCCATTACAAGAGAAGGTAAGCTGATGCAATAAAATTGTAAAAACAGCAAAAATATAAAAATAAAATAAAAATAGGTGCCTCGTCATCTCCCCCATCCCCACCCATGGTCTACAAGTAACATATTGAAAATTGACAAATAGTTTACAATGATTAAAAATAACACCTGACCATGGGGTAAATTTACTAAGATGGGAGTTCTATTTAAGATGGGATGTTGCCCATAGCAACCAATCAGATTCCAGGTATTATCTTATAAAAGGTGCTAGATAAATGAGAAGTAGAATCTGATTGGTTGCTATAGTAACATAGTATCTAAGGTTGAAAAAAGACAATTGTCCACCTATTTGTGGTCTCCTATGCACGATTATTTTGTAGAAAATTTTGACTGAAGTTGATGACTGCCGTTACGTTTTACCCCTCTTTTTTATAATCACCATAGTGCGTGACTATGCCCCGTAACCCTGGATATCCTTATCCATTAGGAATTTGTCTAACCCATTCTTAAAGGTGTTGACTGAGTCTGCCATTACAACTCCCTCAGGCAGGGAATTCCAAACACGTATCGTCCTTACCATAAAAAAGCTTTTACGCTGTATTGTGTGGAATCTCCTCTCCTCTAACCTGAGCGAGTGTCCACGAGTTCTCTGTGTTGATCTAACCAAAAACAGGTCCTGTGCTAGATCTGTATAATGTCCCCTTATATATTTGTAAATGTTGATCATGACCCCTCTTAATCTCCTCTTTTCCAGTGTAAACATGCCTAGTCTTGCAAGCCTTTCCTCGAATTCCAGCGTCTCCATACCCTTAATTAGTTTGGTCGCCCGCCTTTGAACCTTTTCTAGCTCCAGGATATCCTTTTTGTAGTAAGGTGCCCAGAATTGTACACAGTATTCAAGGTGTGGCCTCACAAGTGATTTATATAACGGGAGTATAATACTCTCGTACCTAGCATCAATTCCCCGTTTTATGCATGCTAATATCTTATTAGCCTTCTTTGCTGCAGTCCTACTTTGGGTACTACTGCTTAGTTTGCTATCTATGAGGACACCTAAGTCCTTTTCCAGTACAGAATCCCCTAATTTTACCCCATTTAGTAGGTAGGTGTTATTTTTGTTCTTGTTACCACAGTGCATTACCTTACACTTGTCTGTATTGAAGCGTATTCTCCATTTCACTGCCCAAGCTTCTAATTTAACTAAGTCGTTCTGAAGCGACTCAGCATCCCTCTCCGCATTTATAACTTTACACAATTTGGTATCATCTGCAAAAATTGACACCATGCTCTCTAGACCTTCTGTTAGGTCATTAATGAAAATATTGAACAATAGCCATCCTAATACTGAGCCTTGCGGCACACCACTTAGCACTTCAGTCCAAGTTGAAAAAGATCCATTAACCACAACGCGCTGCTCCCTATTATCTAACCAGTTTTTGACCCAAGTGCATATTGTGCTTCCTAGCCCTGATTCTTGTAGCTTGTAGACAAGTCTCATATGTGGTACAGTGTCGAATGCTTTGGCAAAATCTAAAAAGATTACATCCACCTCTTTACCCTGATCTAGGTGTGCGCTTACTGTTTCATAAAAGACAAATAAATTGGTTTGACAGGATCTGTCCTTCATAAACCCATGTTGATTCCTTTTAATGACCTTATTGACTTCAAGGAACTTCTGAATACTATCTCTTAGAATACCTTCCAATACTTTCCCCACTATAGATGTAAGACTAACTGGTCTATAATTACCTGGTTCAGCTTTACTTCCCTTTTTGAATATAGGCACTACTTCCACTATACGCCAGTCTTTGGGAACCATACCTGATATTACTGAATCCTTAAATATCAAAAATAGCGGTTTTGCAAGTTCAGAGTGAAGCTCCATTAGAACCCTTGGGTGAATACCATCGGGACCTGGTGACTTATTAATCTTTAAATGTTTTAATTGATAACAGACTACTTCCTCACATAAATAAGTACCTATCAGTGGGATATTCTCATTATTGAGATTATGTGTTAGTCCCTGAATTGGGTCCTCTCTAGTAAATACTGTTGAAAAAAACTCATTTAGTGTGTCCACTATGTCATTATCATTTTTGCTTAAGACTCCCAACTTGTCTTTTAAAGGGCCTATACTCTCCTTCTTTAATCTCTTGCTATTAATGTATTTAAAGAATTTTTGGGGATTCGCTTTGCTTTCCTTTGCTACTAGCTTTCAGTTTCTACTTTAGCCGCTTGTTATGCACACCAGTGCCTGCAGGAATGTACTGGTGTCTGAACTGTTATGCACACCAGTGCCTGCAGGAATGTACTGGTGTCTGAACTGTTATGCACACCAGTGCCTGCAGGAATGTACTGGTGTCTGAACGGATAGGGATGCAAAACAAATGAACTCACAGACAGACTGGGGAATATGACATTACGTACACAGAAGGTGATAGGGTAACAAAATAAACACAAAGTGAACAGAGAAGCCCAGAGGCTAAGAAACTGGGTGTCTCCCTAGTATTAGGAATGCTCAGATGGAAAAAGCAAGATGTTGTGTTTTAATACGTAGAGAACCCGAAATGCTGTTGCTAAGGGCAACAGCAAAACCCTAAAGGGTTACCAACGGGTGTGGCAGTAAACTCCTTGGTCAGAGATGGAATGATAGACACAAGGAGAGTCTCCACAATCCTAATCCTCACTTGCAGTGCACAGGTTCAGTTTACTGCCACTAAACTGACACCTGAACACCTTGCACAGTGAGAAAGGATTTAGGCAGGCAAGTCTGAGAATACAGCCGCAAACTTGCTAAATTCACAGAGTAGCAAAAGAACCCCAGCAAGTTAAACGACTGACTCCAGTCTTACTGCTAGGTCTGGATTGGCAGAGTGTAGCACCAAACCCCAAGGCCTATTTGCAGTAAGCAACAACAAATACAAAGCTACACAGTACTGGCTAACTTTCAGGAACTGACTAACCAACAAAGATTCAGCAGCATCTGCTTAACCTGAGAAGAGGCCTTATATAGAAGGTGCTGTCCACACCCCACTCAGACCTCACAGACTGTGAGCACAAAAACCAGCACCGGATCCCCTGCCGTGCACAGAGCCTGTAACCACTGCACAGCAAAAGACCCGAACCGGAGTATCAGCTGCGCTCAGGTTACTCCGCTAGCACTTGTCTCCCGGTTGCCATGACGACTTGGCAGCACAGGGCAGGAGACCCTAAGACCGCTCTTATTTCCTTTTTGCATATTTTGTTACATTCCTTATAGTGCTGAAATGACTCTGCTTCCCCGTCAGATTTGTATTTTGTAAATGCTCTCCTTTTCTTGCCCATAAGTTCCTTTATCTTTTTGTTAAGCCACATCGGTTTATGATTTTTATTCCTTTTTTTGCTGCTCGTAGGAATAAATTTGAGTGTGTTTTTAGCTCGCAGGAATTTTAGTACCTCCCATTTCTCCGTAGTATTTTTTCCTAAAAACAAACCTTCCCATTCAATATCCCTGAAAAATACCCTCATCTTATCAAAATTTGCTTTGCTAAAGTTTAGAGTCCTAGTTGAGCCAGTATAGGGCTGTTTGTAGAAACTGATATTGAATGTGACCATATTGTGGTCGCTGTTTCCTATGGGTTCCCCTACTATAATGGGCAACATCCCATCTTAAATAGAACTCCCATCTTAGTAAATGTACCCCCATGACTCAGTTCATTCTAAACAAGTAATGTACTGCAGCTTAGCATAGAAAAGTGAAAGTGGGGGTGGGAGATGGTGTATCCAGGTCTGCAGGATAGTCTTATAAGCTGCTACAATCATTGCCAGTAGGAGGCATCTATTACCCTGCGCAACGTGCAACCCACTTTAGAGATATGAAAGCGTATAAGAGGTCTATTCATCATCAGAGGCCGTGGTATACTCATCACCGGAGTAATTCAGCATTGCTCCAGTGAGGGCACAGCTGCTGTTAATTCAGTAGCAACATTACGTACCATTTCCATTGCTGGCTTCTGTTCATGTGTGACCTGAGATCATGCATGCGCAGAGCCACAGGTCACACAGTGAGTAGGTGGCAGAGGGATCCACTTAGATCCCTCTTCACATACCCAGTACTCTTTCCCATAGGAAGAAGCGGAGATCCGAGAACAAGGTCCACCTGAAGATGGTGTTTGTACTCACAGGTAAATTCCAAAAATATTAAGTCTTTGGAGTTCGCTTAATATCAGGTGTACCTATTGGCCCCTAATGATGAATATTCCTTTTCTGCATGTGTAATGGGACAATTAGTGATGATGGTGGCTTATACCTCTGCTGGGGCTCCAACTGGGAGCTGCTGGAACATGTCCACGGTTCACAGTAATAACTTCCAAAATCTAGTGGTGAAAACTGCCCTTTCTAAGGTGATCTCTGAGGGAGAGGGGACAATTTAGAGGGGTCGCTGAGACAGAAAATGTTGTCAATCTTCTAATGTACTGTAATGTAATAATATGACTGTGCAACTGTGAGACCTGCATTCATCTGGACAAATCTTACATCTCCAGAATGTTACACCATATACAACTAGAATGAAGCCTCTGTACAGCACCAATTCCATCATCCGACATGCTGACAATAGCAAACAATGATATTACAGAGCCATAAGGACAATGGGACTAATTCAGCTCAGAGAAATCGCGAATCAAGTGATTATGGAATGACTGTGCCTGCGTAGTGTTCACACTGCACACGCACGAGGAGTAATAACGACAGAAAATGCGTAATCGCATAAGGTTTTTAAAATGGCTCACTTCTATTGTCAGTGCACTTCCATTTCAGCTGCTTCCTAAAACAGCTGCTGTCATCATTATATATTAAATACATAGCAATTATAGCAACAGGAGGAGGGGTCAGCCTATTCAATTAGTTATATACTACAACACAAACTCAGGACACCCATTAAATATCCTGACAGCGGCATCCACCTTGCCAGAATGCCGGCAGTGGGGCGAGCACTAAGAGTACCCTTCCGGGCTCGCTGCACTTGCCGCGCATAGACAATCGCGGGGGGGGGGGGGGGGGGATCTGGTTACCCATAAACCCTCTCCTCTTGGCAAGTGGCTCAAATTATGACAATAGCAATGGTATATAATACAATTACTAGAACTGCCACCACATCATGCAGTTTAAGGGCCAGAGGTGCCGCACATGCCCAGTGTTAGCAGCTTCTTCTACCAAGTTTACTGTGTGTGTGGATCTGAGTCTTCAATCAGTGCACTGGACTAAAGAGTAGCTACCAGGAAAAAGAGACAGGTGCCTTACCATGAGGTGGGAGAATGTGTTCTTAAAGCAGTACTGGTTCTATTATGATTGTGTATTTATTTATTTTGATATGTTTGACCTTTTACTGACCACTTATCTTTGTATATGATTTAAATATGTTTGATACAGCCTATACTATAGACAATACATAGTGTTAAGTATTAATACTGTAGTCAATACAGTATCCAGTGTATGAAAAGATCATAGATTACATTAATGTCCAGGGTCGTTACTGGGTTTTTCTACCGCTCTCCCAGACTCCTGCACTTGCTCCAATGTTCCACAGAGTGTGAGATTGTGGATTGTATTTGGAAACCTCCCTCCAGAAATCCTGCATTTGCCACTGGCGCTGCAGGCTCGATGGCTCGCTGCACTTGCCACAGGATCTATTCCCACTCCATGGGTGTCGATTGAAGCCCACGAGTGGGAATAGCCCTATTGCACCGGGATTCCGTCTGACAGCATTGTCAGCTGGCAGGATTCCAGTGTCGGTATCCTATTATTCAGTTTGCAGGAACTTTATATCATTTGCATTTAGCAGTCCAGGAAACCACAACAAGGGGGTTGATCTAATCTGCAAGGTTTTTGGTGTATATTGCCTTTAAAAAAATCACTTTCTGCTATGAAACCAGAGGCAAAATGATGGTTTATCACGTTCACCCCTAAATCTAACTTCAAACCTTGTTTAAAAAGATCTAAACAGAAATATCCCAAAGAGTACATGAAATATAAATGTCACTTTAAAACTGACTGATGCATTCATTGTAACATGTGTGGATTGTAAAGTTCTTAAAATTTCTCTTCAATGAAACAATGGACAACTAAAACTACTACTGGCCATACAGTATATGCTGCATTTTTAACCCAAACTTTAATATATGAATATACTGTATGTGGATCCAAAATAATTAACTTCTGTTAAAGTTACAATTGAACATCACTTAAATTATTTACAGACATATCGCTCAGCAATTGGACCTGACCATGTAGGACCTGGACGCCTCTTTGCTAATGATGTACACTAGTTCAGTTGCACTGACTGCATCAGGTCACTAAGAATATTGGGGGTCATTCCGAGTTGGTCGCTAGCTGAATTTGTTAGCAGCGCAGCAATCAGGCTAAAGAATGGCAGTTCTGCGCATGCGTATGCGGTGCAATGCGCACGCGCGATGTACGGGCACAACAAACGATGTAGTTTTGCACAGGGTCTAGTGAAGCATTTCAGTCGCACTGCTTGCCGCAGAGTGAGTGACATGAAATGGGAGCGTTTCTGGGTGGCAACTGACCGTTTTCAGGGAGTGTGCAGAAAAACGCAGGCGTGCCAGGGAAAATGCAGGCGTGGCTGGGCGAACGCTGGGTAGGTTTGTGACATCAAATCCGGGACTGAATAGTCTGAAGTGATCGCAAGCGCTGAGTAGGTTTTGAGCTACTCTGAAACTACACAAATTTTTTTTGCAGGCTCTGCGATACAACCGTTCGCACTTCTGCTAAGCTAAAATACACTCCCAGAGGGCGGCGGCATAGCGTTTGCACGGCTGCTAAAAACTGCTAGCGAGCTAACAACTCGGAATGACCCCCATTATAGGATGAGCAATATTCCCAGTACTAAGAATAAAGTTAGAGAAGAAACTCTATCATCACCCACTGCTTCTTTCAGAACCTGACCCTTCAAACTTGTCATTGTCATTAGCAAAGTTTGATTCCAGCCTGGAATGACCTCCTAAGTGTGTCACTGCTATTAGAAGATTTTGGCTGTAGTAGGATTTGACCCTCCCCGTATCCATGCCATGTTCATAGGCACATTTTGGACTGATCCTGTATAGAATGTCACAGTAATTAGTGTTACTAAAATCAGCACTGGCCTAGTCTTACATAATACCGTCTTCCTTGATGCTTTGTCTTTTTCACAAGAATAAAAAAAGGTGATTATGCTATAAAAAAAGGAAAGAAGTTATAAAACTGGCTTTTGGCATATGTTACAAAGATTGAAAGAGTCTTTAAATGTCATAGAAATGATTTCTGGTTATCTAAATAGCCTCTCTACAAAACACTTGAGTCTGTTGCTAGAGATTTGGGGAATGACTGAATTAATCCCATCTGTAGTGGTTTCCTTAAATTATAGACCGCAAACGTATCCCCAGGCTTTGCTACCTCCTACAGTGCAGGTTTTCTGGATGTCTTTTTTAGAGCACAGCATGACAATATTTGTGTAGCAGGAATCAACTGTGAATAAATATGTCCACAAATAGTCAACACTTTGAAGTCTCACTGCCCACACCAAGCTACTGCAAGCTATATGCCAAGATATCAATATGGAGTCAAAGACAAGTCTGTATAATAAATACATATATTTACCATACAGCTCCAGTTTCTGTGAACAGAGCTGAGATACTGTGATTCACCAAGAAATACAGCCCTGTGGACCCAATCGTGATATTTCATGGAGTGAGAGACTTTGTCAGGAATAAGAGATATAGAAAGCTACTTATTTATACCCAAGTTAAACCATGAATTAATAATATAAGACTAATTAAAATGTAGTGTATGGCATACAATGCACTCACAGCTACAGTGTGCTTGTCCACTAAATACAGCAATTACTGAAAGAGACAATTTATAAACATTTAATAATTACTGTGTACTATAGCTGTACAGCTTTTATCAAATTCCCCTTTCTATATCCCTGCATACAGTTAGCCATCTACAGGTCATATATAGATATTCATGTGGAGAGAGTGTGAGTTCTGAATTCACTGTCAGACTCGGGAGCATATTCACTGTGCCGCACCTGAGAAACTTCCTGTCGCAGTCACCTACGGCAAATGACTATGAGTGGGGAATTCAATTCCACACAATGGAGGCAATTTGCCATTCTGGAATGCATCCATCCATCTACATCACAATTTATTCCTCACAGTACATAATGTGTGCAGAAAAACCTGCTATGACAGGGCAACCAAACTTGGCCAATACGTGCCCATCTGGGCATCACATCAGGCTGAACTGAATTCTCCCCTGAATGATCAAATGAAGTTAATATTACAGACCTATCAGCCTGTGCCACAATACTAGCCATTTAAATAACGCATAAGTCTAGCACTACAAGACTACTATATAATATAATATTACCTGGGGGTGCTGCCAGTATGGAACACAGAGAAGATCAGACATGGCAAAGCCAGTTCCCCTTATCTAGGCTACTCTTAGTAGATCCAGCACCTGTGCAGTAAAGCCACAGATGGGGCATCTCAGAGCATGCACCAGACCCTTCTATGCTCAGAAGAGGTCCCTGTTGTCATATTCTGAGAACAGAACAAGGGCTCTGGAGTCTTGTGCACCATCACCCAAATTCTGCTATGTGACCCTTGCCTGAGACATTGTAGTAGGAATTATCAGACCTAGGGGTAAATTTACTAAGATGGGAGTTCTATTTAAGATGGGATGTTGCCCATAGCAACCAATCAAATTCTACTTCTCATTTATCTAGCACCTTTTAGAAGATAATACCTAGAATCTGATTGGTTGCTATAGGCAACATCCCATCTTAAATAGAACTCCCATCTTAGTAAATTTACCTCCTAGAGGGAGGGGTGGGTGGCCCAGTTGTATAACTGATTTCCTCAATATTAATATGTGTCAGTAAATGTATGTTTTAGAATATTACACAATTGCTGGTGAATGACTTGCTGAGTTAATGCTCTCAGAACCACTCATGTAGAATTCTGGACCTTTCAGTGGCTGCTGTTTATGACTATAGTTTCTATCTTTCAAATTGGAATTTATTCTAAAGCATTTAGGTTTTTGTACTGTCCACTATTCTCCCACTACAACATCAGAATCAAATATCAAAAGCTGATGAAGGCGATTGTCAGGGAAATCAGAACCGTTTTGTAGTCTGCTGACGAATGTCTAGCTGCTTTTCGGAAGAGAATACTGTAAGTGAATATGAAATTTGATCACTACAAAGAGCGATAAGGTCACTGAGGTATTATAAAGTGAAGGGTCAGATTTATTTAATGCTAAATACTAATTTGTTTAATCCTCTGGTGGTAGGAGCCTAGTAACAGATGATTTATGTGATGTACAGTACTCCAGCACATACACCAAGAAGTAGGCCAAATATATTAGTGTATATCATGTTTATGCAACATGGGACTTTCCAGTCTTTGGAGAACTACAAGTCCCAGCAAGTGCAAAAGCTGGAACGTTTTCTCCTATAGATGCAGGCAAGCTTTGGGTTATCTAATCTTGGTGTACATTATTTGTTACTCACTTGTGGGGTTAACTAGGAATTGAGTGCTTGCTAGTAATGGATACAGACTGATATTGCACATGTGATGTCTATACATTTCATGTGAGCCTTAAACAAGATTTTGTATAGAGGCTGCCAGCTTTCCTCTGTCCTTATTATCTGTCCTGATTTCCTGCAGTCTTTTGTGTGCAGAAAATATGCAATGAACACATTGGGAGGAACACTCCACGCTGATGTGTCTCTCAAAGGCCACATGCCAGTCAGACTCACACAATGTCATACAATGTGACACCAGGCTTCCTCTTTCTGTTCCTTGCTGTCCTCTGTCTAATACTAGCCTTGCAGTAATGGCTGGAGCCAGGAATATTCTGACATGTGAAATTTCTGAACCAACTCATTAGTCTTTGGGAGACTGACAGGTTGCTGAGCAAAACAAGGTCCAATACTGATGTTCTATAGGTGTCATTTCATACACAGATTTTACCAACAACGTAGACTCCAGCAGTGTCTGTCTCAGAATTAACTCTTTACTAGCAGTCTGTAAATTGTATATAGCCTATGTGCTACTTCTAACACTGGTGGTCATTCCGAGTTGTTCGCTAGCTGTTTTCGGTCGCTGCGCAGCGATCAGGCAAAAAAGCAGCACTTCTGCGCATGCGTATGCGGTGCAATGCGCATGCGCGACGTATTTTCACAACAGCCGATGCAGTTTTACACAAGGTCTAGTGAAGCATTTCAGTCGCACTGCTGGCCGCAGAGTGATTGACATGAAGTGGGCGTTTCTGGGTGTAAACTGACCGTTTTCAGGGAGTGTTTGAAAAAACGCAGGCATGCCAGGAAAAAACGCAGGCATGGCTGGGCGAACGCAGGGCGTGTTCGTGACGTCAAAACAGGAACTGAATAGCCTGAAGTGATCGCAAGCGCTGAGTAGCCCTGGAGCTGCTCTGAAACTGCTACAAACTGCTAGCGAGCGAACAACTCGGAATGACCACCACTATTCTCTGCTAAGTATCCCATTCAAATATGTTCAGCACCTTGGACAGCTCACCTGCTGTACAATACAGCAGGTGCTAAGCCATTCAGGACGTTGGTTGTTTTATTAATAGGTTTGTCATTGGCATGTAGCCAGAGTTACTGCCTATTCTAGGCCCTCATTCCGAGTTGTTCGCTCGCAAGGCGATTTTAGTAGTATTGCACACGCTAAGCCGCCGCCTACTGGGAGTGAATCTTAGCTTCTTAAAATTGCGAACGAAAGATTCGCAATATTGCGATTACACATCTCGTAGCAGTTTCAGAGTAGCTTCAGACTTACTCGGCATCTGCGATCAGTTCAGTGCTTATCGTTCCTGGTTTGACGTCACAAACACACTCCTCCGTTTCTCCAGCCACTCCCGCGTTTTTTCCGGAAACGGTAGCGTTTTTTCCCACACGCCCATAAAACGGCCTGTTTCCGCCCAGTAACACCCATTTCCTGTCAATCACACTACGATCGCCTGAGCGAAGAAAAAGCGGTGAGTAAAAATCCAAACTTCATAGCAAATTTACTTGGCGCAGTCGCAGTGCGGACATTGCGCATGCGCACTAAGCGGAAAAACGCTGTGATGCGAAGAAATTTTCTGAGCGAACGACTCGGAATGACCTCCCTAGTCAGGTGTATGCACAGTGTGCCCCTTTTTCAGTCATGTCTCCTGCACATAATATAAGGTACTGTATGTGTAGCTGTTGATAATAGTGATGACAGCTGCTCTTGAGGATGGAGAAATGGAGGTTATAGGATTATTTACATGAACAGAACTATGGCATATATTCACATGGCATTATGATCTCATTCCATACACTTTAGTAATTCAAAGCAATGACTGCATTATAGTCCTGATGCAATGCCGATGTTTGCGCAGTTGAGTAATTATTTACTACTGCGTATGTTGGAAAGGTCTGAAAAAACACCTACAGTGCAAACGTTACACGTGCAACAGACCCATGAGATGGTACATGGGGCGCTTCTAGAGAGAAGGAGGCCTGTGTGAAGGTTCCATCTCAGCCCGCTCCTCTCTAGCCAGCAGTGCCACAGCTCTGAGCACTAGGGTCACTAGGTGACCCTAGCTCTGTCCCAGAGTCTTGTGTACATACACAGGTATGTGGGAAATGGTGTGGTGGCCATTTTCCAAGTGATTTCCTTACTGCACATGTGCAAAACACTAGAAAAATGGCCTGTGCACCATTTTCCTGGTATCTGCAGCACTGTTGCTGCCGACGTAGGACTCCAGGATAAATATTTAAAAAAGGGGTGCAGGGTGTGTGGTGAGGGCTCCCCTGGACCCCGGGGGCCAGTGTGCACCACAAACACTGCACTTATTATAAATATGCCAGTGTATAGCCCTGTTGCAAATAGGATCGCTGGCAGCGCAAAGCCATGAACATTCCTTGGTGGTCACTGGAAGGTGGCCTGAAGGGAACCCAAAACAATGCCACATAGTTAATGTTTAGAGGAATCTCAGAAAGAGACACCATGCCTGCCATAGGCTGGTGCACGTGTTGAGGGTGCATGACATGGTGCTCCAGTGGAGGAATGTGCAGAACCAATGGCAGATTTGCACTGTCCACAGGCATTGCAAGTGGCCATTGCCAGGCTTGCAGTCTGGTGCACACTAATATGCAAGGGGAAAGCTGAATATAGCATCTATACAGTATATTATTGCAGATGCTAATCCGACAAAAAATTAAATTGCAATTGCATCCACCTTTGAATCAGGCCTTATGTGCGATTCAGTATTAGGCTCTTTGGGGGTGATTCAGTTGCTTTCCTGGCAGAGCTACTAAGAGGGTGCCTGCACATAGCAATTCAATTGTTGCTCTGTCTGGGAGCAAATGCTGTGGGGGAACACATTTCTGATGGCACCCTTCTTAGGTGGCAAGCAGACATGTGCAAAAACTCTGTGGTTTGGGCGCCCTGTCCAGGACAGTAGATGGGTTTAGTCAATATATGTTGCTAAACCCACTTTGTTTATGTGTGACAAGCATGATCATTTATGGCGCCCGTAAACAATTGAATTGATCTGTCAGTCGCCCATTAATTTCTGCTCTACATAAAGCAATTAAATTCCTCCATTTATGTTATGTGAAAAAAATTCTGTACAAAAACATTTTTTTTTTGTCCTTGAGAAGTATAACATAATAACATGGTATATAACATTTTAAATGTACCTGCACAGTTATTTATTAGAGGTTAGAGAAGGGGTTTATAGCAAGCAGTTCTGTGTGTTTTTCATTGGGTTGATGTTCAGAGATTGTGGGGTACAGTGCATATTAATGTCAGTCTTCCTTAACACATACAATTGCCTGTATTACAATTTTGATCCATTTAGTGATTTATTTCCACTTACAGTATATGTAATTTTATTTTTGAGACTGATGGAATGACTACCTGTATTTTACATCAATAATGTGATTCTTAAGCATCACCGGCTATTAAGTAACATTTATGGCAACACATGCCTCTACACTTCTTATGATAAGTATTACCCATGGCTGCTGTGTAATTGCTATATTAGTAGAACATGGATTTTAAAACAAAATCTTAAAGTCAAACCTATATTTATTTCTTACACTCAGGGTTGTAGACTGATATGAAGATTATCACAAAGATCTGATGATATATACATTATACTATGTATGTGTACCCGTACGGTAACTGTCCTAAATCACCTTATAGTATATATACATGAGGATTAACCTCTGGATATTGGTACTGATAAGAATTGAATGACAGAAGTACCAGCGGAGATTGACAGGGCATGCTTGATTTTGTAGTTCAATAACAGTTAGAATTACACATTTTACCTAGAACTTCTTTAAAAAGGTATTTTCATTCCTCTTCACAAATGTACATATAAAGGGTTTCTTCATACAGTATGTTTTCTTTTGTCTCCTACAGTATTTTTTCACTTGAATAGGAATGCTAGGTCAATGGAATTGCGTGTGTGACAATAGCTACATCTTATTACACTACTAAATTAGGTAACTTTTGGAGACAGATCCAATTTACTACAAACATGTTGACAAGACAATATATTATTAATGTACTTTGTGTATTAGCCTATTAAAGTACTATCAACATAATCCTAAACCGGAGCAGTTAATAGTCTATTAATAACAGGAGATCCAGCCCCAAGTAGTTTACAGTGTACTCATGAATTTAAAACGCAAAACAAAACTTCTTTGACCATTGAGCTTACATTCATATTCTTAGAACATGTGCATAGTGGGGGATCCTGTCCACATGGTCTTGCAATAGTGCTAGTGATAGAAATAAGTGTTTGTAGTTACTTCTAACGTCCGTTGTGTGGGAGTGAATCATTTAAGTATTTAAGGAGGTCAATTAAACTTCCATTTAAATAAACCAGATGCAGCTGCATCCCAGAAGGGTTCTACAAGAAAAAAAAAATCTCAGTTCCAAAATTAACTTGATTCCATTTACCATGAATTTCAAATTGCTTTAATATATGCATACTAGGTGATTCATCTCGCCCTATGGGTGCTCTTCACACCGTCGTAAGGGGCTACGACCCCTTAACTCTTGCACGCCCTTGTGACGTGCAATATTTTTATTATATGGCGTATTACCTCCAATCATAATTGTGTGAGTGGTTAAATATTGCACGGGCGTGCAATGGTCAAGGGATCGTAGCCCCTTGCAACGGCGTGAACAGCGCATGCAGGGCTTGATGAATCACCTAGTAGGTGCTGTGTTTGTGGAAGTGGCGGATACAGGGGAGACGCGGATGGGGGAGGGGGCCTGGGGGTGCCGCAGGTGGGGGAGGGGTGGTTGCTGGGGTGCCGCAGTGGGGGAGGGGCTGGTGCGGTGGTGCCGCAGGTGGGGGAGAGTCGGGTGCCGTGGGTGGGGGTCTGGAGCCACCGCGGGTTGGGGAGTAGCAGTTGTGGGAGTGCCGTGAGTGGGGGAGGGGCGAGTGCGGTGGTGTCACGGGTGGGGGAGGGGCGGGTGCAGGGGTGCTGTGGGTGGGAGAGGGGGTCCGGAGCCACCGCAGGTGGTGAAGGGGTGTGTGTGTGGTGCCACGGATGGGGGCCAGAGGTACTGCAAGTGGGGGAGGGGTGGGTAATGCTTCTCCTGCTTCACCTCCTGGAAGCAGCTAAGCTGCTGTCCTCCCTTTGGCAGTAGCTCTCAAGGCCAAGCAGCCAGTGACTATTGTTAGCACCAGTGTCTCAACGCGTCGCATTACAGGGAAGAAGATGTACTCAACAAACTACAGCTCCCAGCAGGCCTTAGCGCCAGAATGCTTTGGCGCTAAGGGCTGCTGGGAGCTGTAGTTTATATAGTGCATCTACTTCCCTGTAATGTGGCGCGATGAGACACCGGCGCTAACAATAGTGACTGGCTGGCAGAACTGACTGACTGGCTGAATCAATGTAAAAGGTGAGAGTGCTGTGCAGTGTCAGTGACACTGCACACCCACTGCACTGCAGTGACATCACACGCAGAGGAGGCTCCGTGGCTCAGAGAGTATGCGGTGCAGGAAGGGCAATGAAAGCCTTCTGCTGCGCCGCTTTCATACACATCTATGCCGGTGGCCGCAGCAGCTTTTGTTCCACCTGCGCCGCGGCTAGGGAGTGGGGATTGTTGATGCCGGAGGGGGCAGGCGGACTGGCAGCAGGACATAGAACGCCGCAGTAAACGGATTTTTTCCCCCTATCTACAGCACAGAGACTTGCTTCATACCCTCCAACTGTACCTTTTTGGCAGGTACAGTTAGGGACAGGGTTGCCAGATCATCCCTTTAATCCTGGAGACCTATGAATAATACAGGTTCTGTGGCTGATTAAATTTAAGCCTGCATTCCATCTGGTTCTAATCAGCCACAAAACCTGTGTAAATCTCAGGTCTCCAGGATTAAAGGGATGAATTGGCAACCCTAGGTACAGTACCTTTTTTTTATGATCTGTACCGATTTTTGGCTCTCCAAACCTCCATTGAAAGTATAGGAAAAGTGGCCACGCCCCCTTTTTCGAGTTTGTAGCGATTTCTATGTGTAAATTGTTGGAGGGTATGTTGCTGCAGATGTAGTGGGCCTATTTCGGGGTGTGGGCTTGGAGCTGCAGCTCCATCAGCCCCATTGGTAATCCTGCTCTGGGAACACACAGCAGCCAAAGGGCAGAGCCTCCCATTGGATGTAACCTGTGTGGGAGGGCGTTTCTTGCCCAATCAGCTGTGGACTGGGTGTGATAGACCTGCTGCTAGCCCAATGAGAGCGCCTAGCCATGCCCAGTGTTAACCACACAACTACAGAGTCACCGATCTGGGCTATTATATAGGAGATCATACTTTGTCATTTTTACAATTCCATAACTAAACACATACTGTATATGTTCCAAAGGTGCTTGGTCATTGAATGCTACCTATTAATAACTGTCACTCATTTAGTTGTGTCATTATCTTACTGTTTCATTCCTCCCACCCATACTGTCTGTTTGAACCTTTTTATATTGTAATCTCAAGGGGCATTTTAACAGAGGAGGGGGCACGTGGCCAGACTCCAAGTGGGACCACTCCTCTCCAGTGTGCAGTAGGGTCCAGTATTATGTCGGAGTCTACTATGCATGCGTAGGTCTCCGGAAACATGGCACCTGCCATGTTACGGTGACTAATTTCACTACTGCGCATGAGCAGTGAACATCTTGGCTGTGATTTCTGCCGCGGCTGCTGCGCCCAGCACCAGACTCTGGAAAGGTTAGTATAACATGGATGCAGTGTGTGCAGTCTGGGCCCCCTCTGGACCCAGGGGCCCGTGTGCACTGCACACATAGCGCCCATTTTAGAAATGCAGACAGGGCAGGGCTGGCCCACAGGGGGATCAGGGGAAACCCCCGGTGGGCCCCACTTCCTGTGGGCCCTCCTTCTCCTCTAGGGATCAAGTTCCAGACTCAATCCAAGTGCACTTGAATTATGCATTATACATATGATACATTGTACTTCACACAAATATGGTTTATTATATATTTACCAAGGGGCACAGAACATGTACTCTGTAATGGTTAGCCAAACCTCTGTGGAGCTAGCCATGCCCCCACTGGAGCCTGGCCGCACCCTTAAGCATGGGCCCTTACAACAGCATTCCCCCGGTGGGCCTTTTATGCCCAGCCCGACACTGAATGCAGATGGTAATCTCTCTGTACAGTACACTATATAAATGAAAAGAAAATAATGTTAAAGACCAGTATTGGGATCCTGATGCTAATAAACTGTCCTAAAATAAACATGGAGCCAATTCCATTACATCCTCCATATCAGAGAACTCGAATGAGATTATAAAAAACAAAATGTACATAGAGCTTGGAGGCAACCTCACTGCATTATTTAGTAGATTGGCTGATACAGAAAGCACAAATACATGTCTTGGAAAGACCTGGAATTCCCTATAACGCCTAGATCCTTCTGCAATCTGATGCTATGAAACCACACACCTGTACAGTATTATGGTGGTCATTCCGAGTTGATCGCTAGCTGCATTCGTTCGCTGTGCAGCAATGAGGCAAAAAAACGGCACTTCTGCGCATGTGTATGCGGCGCAATGCGCACTCGCAACTTACTATTACCACGAACTATGTAGTTTCACACAGGGTCTAGCAAAGCTTTTCAAATGCACTGGTGTCTGCAGAGTGATTGACATGAAGTGGCCGTTTATGGGTGTCAACTGACCGTTTTCAGGGAGTGTTCGGAAAAACGCAGGTGCGGCAGAAAAAACGCAGGCATAGCTGGGCGAATGCAGGGAGTGTTTGTGACGTCAAAACAGGAACTGAACAGTCTGAAGTGATCGCAAGCGCTGAGTAGGTTTGAGCTACTCTAAAACTGCACCAAAAAAAATTGTAGCCACTCTGCGATTCTTTCGTTCGCACTTCTGCTAAGCTAAAATACACTCCCAGTGGGAGGCGGCATCGCGTTTGCATGGCTGCTAAAAACTGCTAGCGAGCGGAATGACCACCTATGGGGGTAATTCTGAGTTGATCGCAGCAGGATTTTTGTTAGCAATTGGGCAAAACCATGTGCACTGCAGGGGAGGCAGATATAACATGTGCAGAGAGAGTTAGATTTGGGTGTGGTGTATTCAATCTGCAATCTAAATTGCAGTGTAAAAATAAAGCAGCCAGTATTTACCCTGCACAGAAACAAAATAACCCACCCAAATCTAACTCTCTCTGCAAATGTTATATCTGCCCCCCTGCAGTGCACATAGGGGGTCATTCCGAGTTGTTCGCTCGTTGCCGAATTTCGCTATATTGCGATTAGTCGCTTACTGCGCATGCACAAGGTTTGCAGAGCGCATGCACTTAGTTATTTTACACAAAAGTTAGGTATTTTACTTACGATTTTTCATCGTTCTGGTGATCGTAGTGTGATTGACAGGAAGTGGGTGTTTCTGGGCAGAAACTGGCCGTTTTCTGGGAGTGTGCGAAAAAACGCTGGCGTTTCTGGGAAAAACGCGGGAGTGTCTGATGAAAAGGGGGAGTGTCTCGGCGAATGCTGGGTGTGTTTGTGACGTCAAACCAGGAACGAAACTGACTGAACTGATCGCAATGGCTGAGTAAGTCTGCAGCTACTCAGAAACTGCTAAGAAATTTCTATTCGCAATTCTGCTAATCTTTCGTTCGCAATTCTGCTAAGCTAAGATTCACTCCCAGAGGGCGGCGGCTTAGCGTGTGCAATGCTGCTAAAAGCAGCTAGCGAGCGAACAACTCGGAATGAGGGCCCTGATTTTGCCCAACTGCTAAAAAATGTCCTCCTGCGATCAACTTGGAATTACCCCCTATGTGTAAGATCATGAGTTAAATCTGTATAGGTCATCTGGAGATCATTAGTTCTGCACATTTTCTAAATATCTCTATTTGTATAGATATCTGTATTAAAAAGTTGCCAACTTGGACAATTTGATCTTCAGTTGGGTTTAGAAACCAAGTTTACTTTGTGACTACATAAATTCCAGTTGATCTAATATTTTATAGAATAAATGTTATTTATGAAAGGCTGACCTTGAATGATCTCTTTATTTCAGCGTTGCCATGTGTAAATGTGTATAAGCTACGTTGGTTATTACTTTTCTGTTTTATTTTTTCTATTCAGTTTTAAACTAAACCTAGTTGTGGTAATCAAAATGGATTTATTACATTTTTTGGGGGAAAAATCTGTTTCTGTGTTCCAGTTGTGTTATTATATAAAGTTTATGTCTGAACTACTGCTTTTATGGCCTGATAATGGTGATGGGGCAGCTGAATGCTTTGCTATTTTATTGATCATCAGCACACACCAAAGCATTTCTAATGCTATTACTGTATATCTCCTTTAAGCTGCACTATATTCCTACATAAGCATGCATTGCCCATAACTACATAATTTACAAGCACTAGATTAATAAAAGCAAGAGTCGTGAATGGTATGATTGTCATTAGAGAAATGCAGGGCACCACAATGTTTTTAGGTTGGACGGGGGAGATATAATTTCATTTTCATGCCCCTAAATTGCTGAAAGTCAGGAGCAGCTGAGGGGGGGCATTTACTAATTGCCAAGGTCCCGGCCTGATGGAGGGGACCGGGGGGCTGGGTCTGTCGCCATCCCCTGCCTCCTTACCTGTCAGCAGCAGCAGCTTCTTCTCCAGCCACCACATGCTGCTGTGTTCTGGCTGGGCTGTGGTGGAGCAGGGAAGCTGCTGTTACTTAGCAGGAGCAGAAGTCTCTGCTGCCTGTGTGTGTGTGGGGGGTGGAATACAGTAGATGAGAAGGCGATCACACTGATCACACCCCCCTCAGGATTTGCCCCTGGCTGAGGGACACAATAGCGCCCCCAAATCTGCGATCAGCGCAGCTTTCCAGCACTGAAAATATCTTTTTTCACATTCATTTACATAAGGAGTGTGCCCATGCCTCCCGCGACTAGGCCACCCCCCTCCCCGAGAAAAAGTACCTGGGCCCGCCAGTGCACTCTACACCCCTGGTCACACCACCTACCTGACAGAGATATACAGTATATATATATATATATATATATATATATATATCTGTATTTGTTTAGATATCTGTATTAAAATAGTTGCCAACATACTGGTTGCTCTGTACGGGAAAGACCAGCCAGGTCGGCTGAGCAGGGGGGCAGGGCGGAGGTATGATGCTTCGAAGGGGCAGGATGGAGGCAGAGCACATCTATCTATGGGGGCAGGGTGCTATGAGGCAGTGGTGAAAGAAAGGATGAAGGGGGATCTTAGGGAGAAGAGTGGAGGAACATACGAAGTGGGAGGTGAGAAGGGAGCATGGCTGGTCCAAGAGGAGGGTCAGCCCACAGTAACTAGCCACACCCTGTAGGAGCTGGAGCAGGGTGCAGGGTGGAAGAGGGCCCTGGAGGCAGGTGTAGATGGGCTGTGGAGAGGAAGGAGCTGGAGCAGCCAGATAAGGGATTATCTCCATCCTGACACTGGTGGTCATTCCGAGTTGTTCGCTCGTTGACGATTTTTGCTATGCTGCGATTTGATGCTGAATGCAAAGAAAAGATATACAGCGCTAATTGACACAGTGAATTCTAAAAGTATAAGTATTTAATATAAAAAAATTATGAATAAAAATTATTTTAGACAATTTAAAAAACCTACAATCTAAGGTATAATATGTCTCAATATTGACTTCAGGTGGACTAGAAGATCTGCTTATACTGACACCAAGTATGCTGGGCACTCATCAACATAATTGAACCAACACATATACAGTCATAATATAATTTTTATTCATAATTTTTTTATATTAGATACTTATACTTTTAGAATTCACTGTGTCAATTAGCGCTGTATATCTTTTCTTTTCTTCTTGTTATTTAAAGGGCTTGACTACCCCTTATTTATCCAGCTGCTAGGAGAAACACACTCATCACAGCGCCTGTATATATACTTGTTATATATTTTCTTGATGCTGAATGCGCAAGCGCATGGTAGGCAGCGTGCATGTGCGAAGTTATTTAACACAAAACTTAGTAGATTTGCTGGTGTTCGTACGACGCTTTTCAGTCGCACTGCTGTTCGGTAAATGATTGACAGGAAAGGGGTGTTTCTGGACGGCAACTCAGCGTTTTCACGGTGTTGGCTAAAAAACGCAGGCGTGTCAGGGAAAAACGCGGGAGTGTCTGGAGAAACGGGGGAGTGGATGGCCGAACACGGGGCGTGTTTGTGACGTAAAACCAGGAACTAAACGGACTGAGCTGATCACAATCTGTGACTGTGAGTAGGTCTGGAGCTACTCAGAAACTGCTAAGAATTATTTAGTAGCAATTCTGCTAATCTTTCATTCGCAATTCTGCTAAGCTAAGATACACTCCCAGAGGGCGGCGGCCTAGCATGTGCAATGCTGCTAAAAGCAGCTAGCGAGCGAACAACTCGGAATGAGGGCCACTGTCCATGGTAAGTCCAGAAGGCGGTCCAGAAGGCGGTCGCACTGTACCCTATGACCCAGTGGTACACTGACTGGTCACCCCCATTCCTCCCTTGTTCCAACACCTATGCTGTAGATTAATGTGCTGGATGAATTTTTCTATAGCAGTTTTTTTTTATTGCATTGGAGTTTTCTTTAAGCTTCCACGTTGGAGATTTTGAGGGGTATGTACGGTATAATATTCCCCTTATTGGAGCATTAAGAGGAGATTTATCAAACCTACTGGTGGAGAGAGTTTACTAATAGCAACCAATGAGATTCTAGCTATTGTATATCTAGTACTTGCAATAGGATGATAGTTAAGCGATGATTGTTTGTTATGGGCTGCACCTCTACTTGTCCTCTTTAGAAGGTTTGGCTGCTAACCCCTTTTACTTTCTGCAGTCATTGCAGCCAATCACCGGGCAGACACTGTTTATGACTCAGTTCACTTGAACCTCAGTTAAATCATGCTCCACCTGCCTGGATACTGTAATTCATACTTAGGGGGATATTCATTTTGCCTCCGAAGAGACATCGGGAGTAAAAACTTTGGGTGCTGTGGTCGGGCTATTTAATTAGTTTGGCCGGTAACGAGTGCAGTTACACCCGTAAACACACAGGTTCAGTGAAAACTGTGTGTTTTCGGATGAAATAGCCCCATTTTTGGATGAAAACGTGGCTGTTAAATCCCCGATAAGCCGCGGCACGCGCCGGCTTATCTGGGCTAATTAAATAGCCCCCGGCGGCGACACTTTACACCTGCAATCATTGCGGGCAAATTGAATATCCTCCTTACAGTACACGTCAGCTTTACCCACATTTACTGATTTCTCTCTTTCCATCATATATTTTTTCTTTGCTTAGAAAAATTAGAAAAAATAATAATTAAATAAGTCATAATTCAGACTTAATTTTACATCCAGCACACTATATGGACCCGCTGCTAATTGATCCCTGGGGGTAATTTTATTATTCCCGATAGCCAGCACTATAAGGGATTTTGGTTCACCTGCCTGGCGATAGGAAAAACAAATTCTGTGACAACTGATGTTTTATCTCCTTCATGAAAACACGTGGATCTGTGAACTTATCACGGGGGTGATTCACAGTTGATCGTAGCACACAGCTACAATCAGGAACACTGACAAAGGGGGGGGGTTGCCAAGCACAGGGCTAGTCCGCCCCGCATGTCAGTCTCCGCCCCATCGTAGAAGTAGAAAAGCATTGCACAGCGGCGATGCTTTTGTACTTCAGGAGTAGTTCCCAGCCAGTGCAGCTCCTGCGCGCTTGCAGGGAGATATTCGCTACTTGTGATGTCAAGCAGCCGCCACGGCCTGCCCTCCCAACAGGCCAGGCATACCTGTGTTTCCCAGACTGCACCCCCTAAACGGTGGCTAAATGCCGCTGGCCCTCCCCCTCCCACCCAGCGACCGCCTCTGCTTGTTTATCAGGCAGAGGCGATTGCTGGGCTACAACAGCCGTCGGCTGTCTGGCATGCGCCGGCACACTGCAGCGCCAGTGCATGCGCACTTCAGACCTGAACGCTGCTGTGCGATCAGGTCTGAATTCGCCCCTATAGTGGGTACATTTTACCACAAAATAAATGGGCATTGATTGAATTGCCCAATAAAAACATTGGCCAAACAATCATGATATAGCCCTTTTTTTTACGCTGTAAAATTTATTGCGATTTAGTGAATTCCCCCCTACATATTATGTCTTGTTATTATTATCTTTATAGTGATTTCTTGGTAAGAGTGACTATAGTAAAGCTTTTTCCGTGCTGTTATTTGCTCAGGTTATCTCTTCAGTCATTCCCTATGCAGTGTCCACTTATTTAAATAATACACTCAGTCATTCTCAACAAGCACGGCAATAAACCTCTGCCACACGGACGCAGTTATCAACAAACACCAATGTAATTATTACTACAGGTGCTGGGTAAACAGAGATTGTTATGTTGGTCTTTTGATTGTTCTTTTTTGCCGCCAGTTGATAGAATCTGACAGATACAACGCCTCCTAGTTAGTGTTTATTTTTAATATCACAGAACCTGTTGATTAATCATGTTACTATAAAGCTGGGTCTTCTGCAATGGCAGAGATAGACGGATAGGGCTCTACAAACAGTGAGCCCAGACGACGAGAGGTGAGACGTGATGAATGAGTGACATGTTGTAGGGCAAAAGAGTCAGGCAAGCGTGAAAACCTAAAATGTGATGACAAATAAGAAATGCCTGGCCCATCTATCTGAACATTTCACATCTACTGCTACAATAAAACCATTCTATCTTTAATCATGTTGCTGCATGCTTATTCAGAAATGATAGCCTTTACCACCTCTGCTTGGCCCACTCTAAGGAACGGCTGTTCTTTCCAAGAGGGTGGGGAGATACAGAACCAGCTGAAGGGCAGCTAAACTCCGACAGTGAAGTACACAGAGGTAAAATAGGATATAAGGCTATTTACTTGCACACTTGTTAGTGTCTCTCCTTGTTACATTTGTGACAGGTGAATGGAGAGATATAAGGTCACACAAAGATGATGGATTTGTATGGAGAGAATCTAGTACAGTGCACACATCTGTCTTTCTAATCTTATCTCATCTCAATGACCTTCTGTGACAGGGATACGGTCGTTAGGTCGGCACAGTTTATGTCGACAGTCATTAGGTCCACCACTGAAGGTCGACATACATTAGGTCGACATGGTCAATAGGTCGACATGATCATTTGGTCGACATGCACTAGGTCGACAGGTCAAAAAGGTCGACATGAGTTTTTCACTTTTTTTTCCAATTTTTGGACTTTATCATACTTGACGATCCACGTGGACTACAATTGTGAACGATAGCTTGAAGCTCGCTCGCCATGCGAGGGTACACGGTGCACTAATTGGGGTTCCCCGTCACTTTACGAAGAACACAACACCAAAAAAAGTCCAAAACCAATGTCAACCTTTTGACCTGTTGACCTAGTACATGTTGACCTAATGACCATGGCGACCTATTGCACCTGTCGACCTAATGCATGCCAACCTTCCGTGGTCGACCCAATGACTGTCGACCTAAGTTGAGTCGACCCAACGACCCATACCCCTGTGACAATGCAATCTAATATTCTCACTGCTCTGCAAAACAAAGCATCACTAGAGCATATCTTCAGTGCTTCAGTGGGAACACCTACAGGCCACCTGTTTTCTTGTTTTGTGCTTGGTAAGTTCCCTCCAGGGACTAAAATTGAAAAGAAAGATGTCTTCATCGATGGTCAAGTTTTTTTTAAAGATGGAGAAAATAGTGTGCTGGGAAGATTTGGTCTCCATTCAAATAGCAGAAGTGACACATTCCCATGCATGGTGGGAAACCAGCTTTCAGAAGAAGAAAAAACACTCCTGCCGACGCCTGCAGTGGTTTTCTCTGTATCAATTTACATATACACTCCACCCACTGTGCCTAATGAAGCTTTGGTTAGAGGTGCTAACACTGCTACTTCCTTACAGCAGTGATAGCGCTGTATGGTAATGCAGCAGGCAACTTACTTCACCCATGGTGCCGTGCAAGCCGTCTGTCGCAGAGGCCAGGAATCTCTGTGGAACCACATCCCTGGCTTCTTCCCTCCCTCTAAATGGCGGTGACGTGCCTCTGTTTGGAGAAACGGAAGCCATTGCCGGCCCCTCCATTACCTAAACATGAGAACGGGTACTGAGCATGCGCAAAATACCAATAATAGGTACATTGCGGCACAGGGCGCACCTTCCGACCACATCTGATTTAGGCCCTCTGCTCAGAGCAGTGTCTTAGGACTACAGGAACTGGTAAGGGTGAGTTGCATTTCTGAGTTTTGTTAGCAGGTGCAGTTTACTGTTGAAAAAATACATTTGTGAATGAATCTTTATGGTAGAGTTACACAGTGAAAAGAAGTAATCAAGTAAATACTAACAGCTGACTCAGCAATAGAAAACAAATACTTATCACTTTTCCTATAGTACAAAGATATATGTTGGATGTCCAGTGATACTGTAGGGTGACGTACTCTTCCTCCCCTCTCTTATACAGAGCTGCCATATGCTCAACACTCTGATACTGCTGCTGTTTTTTACGGATTTACTGATCTTTTAGATTTTAATAAAGTATACACAGCAAAATGTAATTGTAACACCGGTGAGTTATTTGCTCAAACCATGAATATAGGGAGTATTCCAGAAACAGAGCGGTGTTATCTGAAAGGAGGCTTTGAGCTATCTACTTGAGATCACAAGCAGAAACATTAGTATAATAAACTGTTATCATTACTTCAATAAATGGCTCCAGCACCACTTCATTATTGGAGATCTGTTACTGTTCATGTTTAATTAACAGCCATATTTGCAATTATCTGACAATCTTGAAACATGATTATTCTATTTTAAACTCTGAATTTTGGAAAACTCAATTTTCTATGGTTATACTGTTTTACTGATTTAATCACACTCAGGAGTAAATATATTATACCTGCACCTATCGTGCGGGTATAACGCTTCCTGCTTCGCCTCTTTGGCGAAGTAGAAAGCAGCAGCGCCAATATGTAAGAACATGCCGACTCCCCCCTCCAGCGATCGCTGCCAGACCCCCGCAGCCCATTAGCACTGTGTCTCTCGTTGTGGTGTATGGGCAACAACACCTGCAGCTGTCTAATCGATAGCTGCGGGTGTCAGAACGGTCAGTGCTACTGCCCTGTGTATAGACATGCAATCTAAAAGTTAGCACTGCCAATAATAACATAGCACACCTGTCACTGAGCACACACTGCCGCAGTAATAAATAGGGGAGAAGCGGTATAGCGCACATAACTTGTGCTGATACCGCTTCTCCTCTATAATGGGGGATCATACATAACGTGTGCTGATACCGCTTCTCCTCTATAACGGGGGATCATACATGACTTGTGCTGTTACCGCTTCTCCTCTATAACAGGGGATCATACATAACGCGTGCTGATACCGCTTCTCCTCTATAACGGGAGATCATACATGACTTGTGCTGATACCGCTTCTCCTCTATAATGGGGGATCATACATAACGTGTGCTGATACCGCTTCTCCTCTATAACGGGGGATCATACATAACTTGTGCTGATACAGTTCTCCTCTATAATGGGGGATCATACATAACTTGTGCTGATACCGCTTCTCCTCTATGACGGGGGATCATACATAACGTGTGCTGATACTGCTTCTCCTCTATAATGGGGGATCATACATAACGTGTGCTGATACTGCTTCTCCTCTATAACGGGGGATCATACATAACGTGTGCTGATACCGCTTCTCCTCTATAACGGGGGATCATACATAATGTGTGCTGATACCGCTTCTCCTCTATAACGGGGGATCATACATAACTTGTGCTGATACAGCTTCTCCTCTATAACGGGGGATCATACATAACTTGTGCTGATACAGCTTCTCCTCTATAACGGGGGATCATACATAACGTGTGCTGATACCGCTTCTCCTCTATAACAGGGGATCATACATAACGTGTGCTGATACCGCTTCTCCTCTATAATGGGGGATCATACATAATGTGTGCTGATTCCGCTTCTCCTCTATGACGGGGGATCATACATAACGTGTGCTGATACTGCTTCTCCTCTATAATGGGGGATCATACATAACGTGTGCTGATACTGCTTCTCCTCTATAACGGGGGATCATACATAACGTGTGCTGATACCGCTTCTCCTCTATAACGGGGGATCATACATAATGTGTGCTGATACCGCTTCTCCTCTATAACGGGGGATCATACATAACTTGTGCTGATACAGCTTCTCCTCTATAACGGGGGATCATACATAACTTGTGCTGATACCGCTTCTCCTCTATAACGGGGGATCATACATAACTTGTGCTGATACCGCTTCTCCTCTATAATGGGGGATCATACATAACGTGTGCTGATACCGCTTCACCTCTATAACGGGGGATCATACATAACTTGTGCTGATACAGCTTCTCCTCTATAACGGGGGATCATACATAACTTGTGCTGATACCGCTTCTCCTCTATAACGGGGGATCATACATAACTTGTGCTGATACCGCTTCTCCTCTATAACGGGGGATCATACATAACTTGTGCTGATACCGCTACTCCTCTATAACGGGGGATCATACATAACTTGTGCTGATACCGCTTCTCCTCTATGACGGGGGATCATACATAATGTGTGCTGATACCGCTTCTCCTCTATAACGGGGGGATCATACATAACTTGTGCTGATACAGCTTCTCCTCTATGACGGGGGATAATACATAACGTGTGCTGATACTGCTTCTCCTCTATAATGGGGGATCATACATAACGTGTGCTGATACCGCTTCTCCTCTATAACGGGGGATCATACATAACTTGTGCTGATACCGCTTCTCCTCTATAATGGGGGATCATACATAATGTGTGCTGATACCGCTTCTCCTCTATAACGGGGGATCAAACATAACGTGTGCTGATACCGCTTCTCCTCTATGACGGGAGATCATACATAAGTGTGCTGATACCGCTTCCCCTCTATAATGGGGGATCATACATAACGTGTGATGATACCGCTTCTCCTCTATAACGGAGATCATACATAACGTGTGCTGATACCGCTTCTCCTCTATAACGGGGGATCATACATAATGTGTGCTGATACCGCTTCTCCTCTATAACGGGGGATCATACATAACGTGTGCTGATACCGCTTCTCTATAACGGGGGATCATACATAACTTGTGCTGATACCGCTTCTCCTCTATAAAGGGGGATCATACATAATGTGTGCTGATACCGCTTCTCCTCTATAACGGGGGATCAAACATAACGTGTGCTGATACCGCTTCTCCTCTATGACGGGAGATCATACATAACGTGTGCTGATACCGCTTCTCCTCTATAATGGGGGATCATACATAACGTGTGCTGATACCGCTTCTCCTCTATAACGGGGATCATACATAACGTGTGCTGATACCGCTTCTCCTCTATAATGGGGGATCAGACATAACTTGTGCTGATACCGCTTCTCCTCTATAACGGGGGATCGTACATAACTTGTGCTGATACCGCTTCTCCTCTATAATGGGGGATCATACATAACGTGTGCTGATACCGCTTCACCTCTATAACGGGGGATCATACATAATGTGTGCTGATACCGCTTCTCCTCTATAACGGGGGATCAAACATAACGTGTGCTGATACCGCTTCTCCTCTATAATGGGGATCATACATAACGTGTGCTGATCCCGCTTCTCCTCTATAACGGGGATCATACATAACGTGTGCTGATACCGCTTCTCCTCTATAACGGGGGATCATACATAATGTGTGCTGATACCGCTTCTTCTCTATAACGGGGGATCATACATAACGTGTGCTGATACCGCTTCTCTTCTATAACGGGGGATCATACATAACGTGTGCTGATACCGCTTCTCCTCTATAGTGGGGATCATACATAACGTGTGCTGATACCGCTTCTCTTCTATGATGGGAGATCATACATAACGTGTGCTGATACCGCTTCTCCTCTATAATGGGGGATCATACATAACGTGTGCTGATACCGCTTCTCCTCTATAATGGGGGATCATACATGACGTGTGCTGATACCGCTTCTCCTCTATAACGGGGGATCATACATAATGTGTGCTGATACCGCTTCTCCTCTATAACGGGGGATCATACATAACGTGTGCTGATACCGCTTCTCTATAACGGGGGATCATACATAACTTGTGCTGATACCGCTTCTCCTCTATAAAGGGGGATCATACATAATGTGTGCTGATACCGCTTCTCCTCTATAACGGGGGTTCAAACATAACGTGTGCTGATACCGCTTCTCCTCTATGACGGGATATCATACATAACGTGTGCTGATACCGCTTCTCCTCTATAACGGGGGATCATACATAACTTGTGCTGATACCGCTTCTCCTCTATAACGGGGGATCATACATAATGTGTGCTGATACCGCTTCTCCTCTATAACGGGGGATCAAACATAACGTGTGCTGATACCGCTTCTCCTCTATGACGGGAGATCATACATAACGTGTGCTGATACCGCTTCTCCTCTATAATGGGGGATCATACATAACGTGTGCTGATACCGCTTCTCCTCTATAACGGGGATCATACATAACGTGTGCTGATCCCGCTTCTCCTCTATAACGGGGGATCATACATAACTTGTGCTGATACCGCTTCTCCTCTATAATGGGGGATCATACATAACGTGTGCTGATACCGCTTCTCCTCTATAACGGGGGATCATACATAATGTGTGCTGATACCGCTTCTCCTCTATAACGGGGGATCATACATAACGTGTGCTGGTACCGCTTCTCCTCTATAACGGGGGATCATACATAACTTGTGCTGATACTGCTTCTCCTCTATAATGGGGGATCATACATAACGTGTGCTGATACCGCTTCTCCCCTATAATGGGGGATCATACATAATGTGTGCTGATACCGCTTCTCCTCTATAACGGGGGATCATACATAACTTGTGCTGATACCGCTTCTCCTCTATAACGGGGGATCATACATAACGTGTGCTGATACCGCTTCTCCTCTATAACGGGGGATCATACATAACGTGTGCTGATACCGCTTCTCCTCTATAACGGGGGATCATACATAACTTGCGCTGATACCGCTTCTCCTCTATAACGGGGGATCATACATAACTTGTGCTGATACTGCTTCTCCTCTATAATGGGGGATCATACATAACGTGTGCTGATACCGCTTCTCCCCTATAATGGGGGATCATACATAATGTGTGCTGATACCGCTTCTCCTCTATAACGGGGGATCATACATAACTTGTGCTGATACCGCTTCTCCTCTATAACGGGGGATCATACATAACGTGTGCTGATACCGCTTCTCCTCTATAACGGGGGATCATACATAACGTGTGCTGATACCGCTTCTCCTCTATAACGGGGGATCATACATAACTTGTGCTGATACCGCTTCTCCTCTATAACGGGGGATCATACATAACGTGTGCTGATACCGCTTCTCCTCTATAACGGGGGATCATACATAACGTGTGCTGATACCGCTTCTCCCCTATAATGGGGGATCATACATAATGTGTGATGATACCGCTTCTCCTCTATAACGGGGGATCATACATAACTTGTGCTGATACCGCTTCTCCTCTATAACGGGGGATCATACATAACGTGTGCTGATACCGCTTCTCCTCTATAACGGGGGATCATACATAACGTGTGCTGATACCGCTTCTCCTCTATAACGGGGGATCATACATAACGTGTGCTGATACCGCTTCTCCTCTATAACGGGGGATCATACATAATGTGTGCTGATACCGCTTCTCCTCTATAATGGGGATCATACATAACGTGTGCTGATACTGTTTCTCCTCTATAACGGGGGGATCATACATAACTTGTGCTGATACCGCTTCTCCTCTATAATGGGGGATCATACATTTCCCCCTCAGTACCAAAGTTACACCCCTGATAAGATAGTATGAGTAGAAATTCCAGTTTTTGTGTCTACAATAATCTTGCTGTGTGTGAGAGACGGGTTGTGTTAATTTAATTGGGGATTAGGTAAAAGCTGAAATGGTCTGGACCTTGGTCGCTGTGGATCTCTCTGAGCACATCCCCTGCACCATTTGCTGTGTGACAGCTATCACATACACGCAGGGACGTTTCTAGACAATTTGGCTCTCAGTGTGAACAGTACAAAATGTGTGACGATCGGGGGTTGTGTGACCTCGCTTGAAGGGGTGTGGCCTTGCTACAAGGGGCATGGTCTTGCAGGATAAGTCTACCTTACATCTCAGTTTAGCACCCTGCACCCCCAAGCTTTGGTCACCACAGGAAAAAAAAAACCTGGTTCATAACCCTTACATTATTTGTAATTTATCCTCCTTATAGTAATGTCCCTGACACATTATGCACTTCTCCATAATACCACTTAAATAATATGCCATGCTCCATAATGCCCCTTACACAATATGAAACACAGTAATACCCCTTGCACCATATTATGCACTACACCATAATGCCCCTTGCACCATATTATGCACCACACTGTAATGCCCATTGCATCATATTATAGACCACACTGTAATGCCCCCTGCATCATATTATGCCGCACACAGTAATACCCCTTGCACCATAATAAGCCGTACACAGTAATGCCCCTGATACTTTATTATGCCCCACACAGTACTGCCCCGGACACTGTATTATGACCCCCAGTTATGCCCCTGACACCTTAATATGCCCCACAGTATGGGTACTTTATAAGCATCTTGTGCATTGTCAGGGGGTTTCATGCCACGTGCCTCCTCCCATTTTGGCACCCGTGGTCACTGCAGCATCTCCCCGGCAGCTCTCGGCACAGGTGTTTTTCCTTTTCCCTGACAGATGCGAGAGGTCCAGAAGGACCTCTAGTATCTGTCTTCTCTAAGGCGGCCATTTTGGGTGGGACATATTTAGTAGTATTCTATGCGGTCTTCTGCAGACACTGCCCATGGTGCCCCATGCGATTGCACGGATCACCCAGCCCTAGAAATTGCCCTGTATAGGGTTGGGGCTGGAAGACCGGCACTGGGAATCCCGGCAGTCCGTATTCTGACCCCGGGATCCCAGCAGCAGAATGCTGGCAGGGATGGGGGGGGGGGGGAAATGATGAGCGCAACAAAGCACCTTTTGGGCTTGCTGCGCTCGCCACAGGTTCTATTCCCACTACCACTCATTGCCAATTGTCGGGGTGGTAAGCGAGCGAGATCCCAGCATCGGCTTTGTGCCTGCCGGGATCCCGAGCACCGGTCACATGACCGGATCCCCTGCATACACGGAGACGGGCACTGAGAGCTCCACAGTGGCAACATTCGCTGTAGGGAGCCGGTCTAGTGTTCCAAGGTCTGGACCATTTCTGGTCGCTCTGCTCTCATTCTCTCCACCCGAGTGCAGCAGTTGTGGGTCAGGAGGGGGCTGTACATCTCCCTGCACCATTTGCTGTGCATACACAGAATACACAGGGACACGCACAGAGAGCTCCACAGCAGCACAGGTCACTGTAGGGAGCTGGTCCGCAATTCCAGAGTCTGGACCATTCCGGATTTCACCCAATTCCTTTAATGGCATTGTTAATAAAGTATGCACTTTGGTCCTTAATCAGGTTGGAACATAATTGCAAAGCTGCTTTTAGAATTTTTCATTACGATCCTTAGCAATGCAAATGCAGGAGATGCATACCACCTCCTTCCTGCATGTGATAAAAACTGCGATGCTATTGCAGTTTGGGATGAACATCGCGACCATCAGTCCTGACCTTACTCAGACTTGCAGTCGCAGGGAGGCTAGCAACGCCAAGGAAACTGCCCTGCGAAGTTTCCCTATTATCAGGAAACTGCGGGTTGGACTGCTCATCGATTTGACCTGGATAAGGCCCTTTATCCAATGGTTACTAGACCCACCATCTTGTGGCTAATATAAAACAATTTATCACAATCACGTTACTAATATACAGTGTTGAAACCAATTTCACTGCCTGCATACAAGTCTACATCATTGATACAGTAATTATCAAAAGTAAAGACCCCAGCCTGTGCAAAACTGGAAGAAATATGATGGTTACAGTAGTACAAGCTGTAAAACTGAGCCCATTAAGGTGACTAATATGATTAGTTAGCCTAAGACAAGACAACAGCTTGGCTAGCATAGTGAATAGCATGACTACCTCACAGCACTGAGTTCCTAATTATTTGGCAGGGCAGACCTGTATGGAGTTTGTATTTTCTCCCTGCGCTTGTTAGGGTTTGTTCTGGGTGTCACCTATTTTAAAAACATACTGGTAATTTAATTGACTTCTGAAAAAAAATGTACCATATTACACATCATACTTGGCTACTCTTCTGAAACGGCTGGGAGGATCCCGAAAAGCACTCCTGGCCCTCCGGGAAAGTGGGTAAGCCTTCCGGATTAACAGGTACCCCGCCACTCTGACGCCCACTTACTGAGTAAAGTGAGCGGGCTGGTTGGCCGATTACGCATTTCACACTGAATTGCGTCATCGTAGCCACCCCTCACCCGCTGTACAATGCTGGTAATCTCGGCATTGCATCGCGAGGCCTTTGCTATAATGATGCGATTGCAAAGCCATGCCCCTATTCACATCCTGCCCATTTTGTCTTGCCCCCTCCCTGCCCACTATACCAGGCCACGCCCCCCACGTCTCCGGTGTCTACTCTGTGCTGACCTGAATGCAGATCGCCGGCAGCGGGGCAAGCGGTGCAAGTCCCCATGCAGGCTAGCTGCGCTCGCCACAGGTTCTATTCCCACTCTATAGGTGTCGTGGACACCCCCGAGTGGAACTAGCCTCTGTGCACCGGTATTCCTGTTGGCGGCATTGCCGGCTGTTGGGATTCTGGCATCGGCACCCTGACCGCCGGGTTCCTGACAGCCGGCAAATTGAATGGATCCCGATGGTATAATAACTGTGAAGAAAAGTTATTTTATCACACACACTGGGATATGAGTTTGTGTATTTTTTGCAACTGTTTTTGTTTTTGACCAGCCTGAAAATGAAACTTATTTCTCTACTGGCTGGCAGAACGTGAATCAGTGCTGCAAGCTAGAATCAGAGAGAATCATCACAGCTTACTGTTTAGCTGGGAGAAATAGAACATTTGAATGTAGGAGCGAATCATGAATTTTGATGCTGATTTCAGAAGATTAACAGCAAAGCAAATGTTATGGTCTGCATATTTTTCTATTAATACAGACAAACGTGGACTGACTCAGATCACACCTCTCACAAGACACCACTATCGCATTCTGTTTCCTCCCTTTTATAGAATTATGGCACACAAGCCGAGGTCAGGGGAGGGGCAGGACAAAAGTGTTTCCTAAGATTGGCATCTTCTTCTTATACTGTTCACCAGATAGTGGTCAGCTTTGAACAGTGGGGGTCATTTTGAGTTGATCGCTCGCTAGCAGTTTTTAGCAGCTGTGCAAACGCTAAGCCGCCACCCACTGGGAGTATATTTTAGCTTAGCAGAAGTGCGAATGAAAGTTTGCAGAGCGGCTACAAAAAAAAAATTGTGCAGTTTTGGAGTAGCTCCAGACCTACTCAGCGCTTGCAATCAGTTCAGACCATTCAGTTCCGGATTTGACATCACAAACACGCCCTGCGTTCGGCCAGGCACGCCTCCGTTTTTCCTGGCATGCCTGTGTTTTTTCCACCACACCCTGAAAATGGTCAGTTGACACCCAGAAACGCCCCCTTCATGTCAATCACTCTGCGGCTGCCATTGCGACTGAAAAGCTTTGCTAGACCTTGTGTAAAAATACATTGGCCATTGTGAAAGTACGTCGCGCGTGCGCACTGCACACGCATGCACAGAACTACCGCTTTTTCACTTAATCGCAGCGCAGCGAACATTTTCAGCTAGCGATCAACTCGGAATGACCCCCGTTGTGTATAGGTAAAGCAAAGGATAGATGATTTGTAAAAATATTTACTGCATTTAGAACAAAGAACAGATTAGATCTTATGAATTTCTAGCAAGAGCTGAGGTTCTCTTAGTTGTGATGGCAAACAAGGACACACAGGAACCCAAAGTTTAAGTCACCTTTAACCTGTTGACTACCAAGACGAGCTTGCTGTTGGGCTCATTCAGTCAGGCTTAATAAAAGGGTCAGAAGACAAGCAGACGTTAATTATATCTCATCCAGAACAAGTGTCCCTGAGATTGTTCAGCGTGTAGGCTTTCTGGAGGTAAACGTTATATAATAGACATTAACCTGCAGTATTCCCTATTCCATAGCAACAGCAGAAAATTACCATATAATGTGAACACCTCATTTCTGAACTATTCCACCCACCTATTTTTTATGGTTGTGTAACGTGCTTGTAACAATGGTGTGACTGACAAGCAGCACTAGGGAGGAATATTAAATGGTCTCCATGGGAGGATTTACTGCCACAAAGAGCTCTTTTTTTTTCTTTCTTTCTTTAACTAAGATAGGATTGTGTGACGGGGAGATTGTCCAGAGATCTCATCTGTTAGGCAGTGCCCAACGTCACATCTCTGGGTGCTGTAACAAGAACTGAATGACACAAGCAGTCTGCAGGGACATATAGAACAAAATAAAGGATGAAGGGTGTATTACAGTACTTGTGTTGAAAAATGTAGCTATATGGGCTTGTACAAGTCATCCTGTAACATTTAATAACTACAGTACATTGCCTGCAAAAAAATAAATATGGATACAACTGCCAGAAGGATGCTAAAGATAGAAAAGCAGCAAAGACAGGAAAGTGTTTCAGAAAAGCAGTTTCAATAAATAAAGTTATCTTTAGGTAGGAAAGCAATGTAAAGGTGTATTGCCATGTGGAGCTAGTCAACTCCTGAAAGTTACCAAAGCTCTAGGGTTTGCTCCATTTACTCATTTTTCCTGGGGGGGTCCACAGACTGTGGCTGTGTGATGCTGCACTTTGCAAATGGGAGAGTCAATCAGAAGCTACAATTACGGATATATCACACAACCCATCCACAACTATGGTGACTGGAAATGTTCATGATTTTGGGCCTAATTCAAGGATGATTGCAAGGCAAAATCTTCCTCTAATGGGCAAAACCATGTGCACTGCAGGTGTGGCAGATATAACATGTGCAGAGAGAGTTAGATTTGGGTGGGTTTTATTGTTTCTGTGCAGCGTAAATACTGGTTGCTTTATTTTTACACTGCAATTTAGATTTCAGTTTTTACACGCCCCACCCAAATCTAACTCTCTCTGCACATATTATATCTGCCCTTCCTGCAGTGCACATGGTTTTGCCCATTAGAGGAAGATTTTGCTTTTGCAATCAACCTTGAATTAGGTACTTTATATGGTTATACAGCTTCAATTCACATTTTACATGTTTATTTCACTTCTTCACTTTTACAAAAAAGTATTTTCTTATTAATAAACAGAATAAAGTAGAATAAAGCCAACTCCAATTGGAAAGCAGATTAGTCCCCTCTCCTTGGTGTAAACATTTTAAGTATGTTGTTGGTATCTAGCTTTTCCCTCTCATTTTCTATCAAAAACCTGTTATGAGGACCTATCTATAATAGATTAAATGAGAATTTTCATCTACATTATCCTAATGTGAGGGAATTTGAGCAATGACCATTGAAGTATTCACTAGAATAATTTCGGAATTTCATACAGTATATAAACTTTATACAGCGTACTGGGGTGCAATGCACAGTACAAATAAATACGGCAATTTTTATTTTTTTGTTTATGCAATTTTGGAGTCACATTGTATGAACGCAGTAGGTGGGGCCTGCGGAGTCAGTGCAGCATCACTGTTATGAAATTAGACTAAGGAGATTGGACACAGCTCGTAGATGAGCACAGGCCCTTAGATAGACACAAACCTATTCTATATATATATATATATATATATACATACACACACACAGATGGGTCCATGTTTATCTTGACCTTTAATAGGATTAACTGAGACTGGCCAGTCGGACTTAATCCCCTGCTGTAATGACTAAATCCCCTGCTGTATTGTTCTCTGTATTGTATTGCAGCTGAGAACAATAGAAGAAGGGTTTATGTTAATAAACCATGCTGTGCCTAGGCGCAGCAAACTAGCCAAGATAACGGTGGACCCATCTGTCTATGAATAAATATATATATATATATATATATATATATATATATATATATACACACATACACTCACTTTTCACAGAAGGATGAAAAGATAACGGAACAGCACTCACATTTAAGCAGGGTTTTTTGGTCCAACAGCATAGCACAGTAATAATCAGCGGCGGCCCGACGACTGTTTCAACCACGCTTCTGTGGTTTTCCTCAGTGGCTAAAAGAGACTCATCACCAGGTGTGCTTATTTATAGAAAAAAAAGTCTCCAAAACAGCCAATTTACTTCCCATGTCACCAGCATGACCTGGAGCTGTCCGCGCTCCCATTGGTCCAAATGTTGTGACAGTGTGGGCGGAGACCAAAATGTAAACAAATCCGCCCCCCGGCTTAAACACCAGGTGAGAGCAAGCCACATTATTACTTCTATCACATAACACCTCCCTGAGGTGTAACATCGCTGTGAAGAGGTAAACAATGCCCGGATTCGCATATTAGAGAAGTGTGAAAGAGAACACCAGTTCCCGGACCTACACAAAGCCAAACTACACCATTTAGGGCAAAACAGCTCTATAAAGTGCAATGTTGGTGGGACGTGAAAAAGGCTGTGATGCATCTAACAGTGGCCACCAGCATAGACAATAAATATAAAAAGATTATCAGGTGCAGACGCAAAGTAGGTGCATGCCCCAGAGAACCTGGGGCATGCAGAGAACCTGGGGCATGCACAGTGGCGTAACTAGAAATTTTTCTCCCCCAAGCCAAAAAATTCTTCGGCGCCCCCCCCCCTTCATGCTCCATAATTGGGAGCAAGAAAGGGATAAATATGCGCGCGCCGGAGGGGCGTGGTTTCATTGGAATGGGCGTGGTTTTGCATAAAGGGGCGTGGCATTGCAGGAAAAGACTACCTTATACCCCAGTTTTGCAACCTGCACGCCCATACGTTGGCCACCACAGGAAAGAAAAATAATCCTGATTCATGCCCCTTACATTATTTGTCATTTTTCCTCCTTATAGTAATGCCCAGTATACATTATGCCACATACTGCAATGGCCCTTAGACATTATGCCGCACACAATAATGCACATGACACAATATGCACACACTGTAATGCCCCCGACACATTATGCCACACAACGTAATGCCTGTGACACATTATGCCACACACCGTAATGCCTGTGACACATTATGACAGGAATCGCAATGCCCGTTATACATTATGCTACACACTGCAATGCCCCTGATACATTATAGCACATACAATGTCTGTGACACATTATGACACACACCGCAATGTCCGTGATACATTATGCCACACACTGCAATGACCCTGAGAAATTATACCACATATCACAATGCCCGCGATATAGTATACCATACACCGTAATGCCTGTGACACATTATGACACACACCGCAATGTCCGTGATACGTTATGCCACACACCGTAATGCCCATTACACATTAAGTCCTACAGTAAGGCTTCTAATTACTTTTCAATTACCTGCTCGTTGTCAGGGGTTTCATGCACTGGGTGTCATGCTCGTTGCCAGGTGTTTCATGCACTGGGTGTCATGCTCGTTGCTAGGAGGTAGTCCTTGTTGCTAGGGCTGTGCTCCCAGTGCCACATATGTCCCCAGTGCCAGATATTCCCCCACGGTGCCAGGTACTCACATGCCCCAGTGCCAAATATAGCCCCCCCCATGTGCCAGGTACACATATACCCCCCTAGTGCCACATATGCCCCCAGTGCCAGATATTCCCCCCCAGTGCCACATATGCCCCCAGTGCCAGATATGCCCCCAGTGCCATATATGCCCCCAGTGCCAGATATTCCCTCCCAGTACCATATATGCCCCCAGTGCCATATATGCCCCCAGTGCCAGATATTCCCCCCGTGCCATATATGCCCCCAGTGCCAGATATTCCCCCCCAGTGCCATATATGCCCCCAGTGCCAGATATTCCCCCCCAGTGCCACATATGCCCCCCAGTGCCACATATGCCCACAGTGCCATATATTCCCCCCAGTGCCAAATATGCCCCCAGTGCCACATATGCCCCCAGTGCCAGATATTCCCCCCCAGTGCCATATATGCCCCCAGTGCCAGATATTCCCCCCGTGCCATATATGCCCCCAGTGCCAGATATTCCCCCCCAGTGCCATATATGCCCCCAGTGCCAGATATTCCCCCCCAGTGCCATATATGCCCCAGTGCCAGATATTCCCCCCAGTGCCATATATGCCCCAGTGCCAGATATGCCCCCCAGTGCCAGCTATTCCCCCCCAGTGCCATATATGCCCCCAGTGCCATATATTCCCCCCCAGTGCCATATATGCCCCAGTGCCAGATATTCCCCCCAGTGCCATATATGCCCCAGTGCCAGATATTCCCCCCAGTGCCATATATGCCCCAGTGCCAGATATTCCCCCCAGTGCCAGATATCCCCCCCCCCCCCGCTTTTTGGAGGGACACGGAGGGCACAGCTCACCTCTCCTGTGTCCCTCCTGCTGCATCATCTCCGGCGGCCGCGGGTCTAATAGGGGGAAGTGCCGGTTCGTGAGCCAATTAGAGCTCACGGACGGCACTTTCCCCTATTAGACCCGCGGCCGCCGGAGATGATGCAGCAGGAGGGACACAGGGAGGCGCGCTGTGCCCTCTGTGTCCCTCCAAAAAGCGGCGGAGGGAAGGAGACTGCAGACTGACATGCGGACGCTCGTCCGCATGTCAGTCTGCTGTAAATCAGTGGCGCCCCCGCAGCCCCTCGCCCCCAAGCCACCGCGAGGGCTGCGGGGGCAGTAGTTACGCCACTGGGCATGCACCTACTTTGCGTCTGCACCTGATAATCTTTTTATATTTATTGTCTATGCTGGTGGCCACTGTTAGATGCATCACAGCCTTTTTCACGTCCCACCAACATTGCACTTTATAGAGCTGTTTTGCACTAAATGGTGTAGTTTGGCTTTGTGTATATTCTAAAGGTCCGGGAACTGGTGTTCTTTTTCACACTTCTCTAATATGCGAATCCGGGCTTTGTTTACCTGTTCACAGCGATGTTACACCTCAGGGAGGTGTTATGTGATAGAAGTAATAATGTGGCTTGCTCTCACCTGGTGTTTAAGCCGGGGGGCGGATTTGTTTACATTTTGGTCTCCGCCCACACTGTCACAACATTTGGACCAATGGGAGCGCGGACAGCTCCAGGTCATGCTGGTGACATGGGAAGTACATTGGCTGTTTTGGAGACTTTTTTTTCTATAAATAAGCACACCTGGTGATGAGTCTCTTTTAGCCACTGAGGAAAACCACAGAAGCGTGGTTGAAACAGTCGTCGGGCCGCCGCTGATTATTACTGTGCTATGCTGTTGGACCAATAAACCCTGCTTAAATGTGAGTGCTGTTCCGTTATCTTTTCATCCTGCTGTGAAAAGTGAGTGTGTATATTGCTGCAATATGGAACTGGCGCCACTTATTTGAAATAACCTTTTTAGAGTGCTGTTTCTTTCCGGGATATATATATATATATATATATATATATATATATAATGTTTGTTGTTTGGGGAAGTGGCTTTACTGTCTTTGGGTGGGGGTTGCTGTTTTTTTTTTTTCTTCTTTACCTCTTGAGCCTATATTCCCTACTGGATGTGCACTTTTATTCTTTTTGTTTCAGTAAAGATGCAGGCATTTTATCTGTGGCTCAGAGGATTTATTTGACCCCATGACATCTCTGTACTTCCCAAGCAGTGATATCAGAGACAGAGAGAGCTGTTGCAGTCAGGGGTAGTGTGGAGCTCTCTTAGCCATCAAGAAGGAAATTCAACCTCCCTTAGAACAGTTCTAACAATGCTTTAAAGACAAGCAAGGGTATAAAGCAAGTGGGCAGATTCAAATGTTTATAAAGACAATGCAGTATGGAGAACTCAATGAAGAGAACCTGATGTGGTAACAGCAGGATCACCAGCTTCATAGTAGAAATGTCATGAGGACAACCTTTCTAACATATACAGTGCTGTCTAGGACTCGATAAGAACACTGGTCAGTAATTTCCGTTGTAAGATATTGGATAACTCATCATTTTCCCAAAAACATTTTCCTCTTTCTTTGTAGAAGGGCATTTTATTTGAACTTTGTTAGATGTATTTTTTATCTGAAGGTCCACTGAAAATTGTTATGAGGAATGGAGAAAAGAAATGTTATTTTGTTTCAGAATGGAACCAGCTCTGAGATTTAGTACAGCTGTCTCTCGTGTAATACAGCTAAAAAACGATGACAGATAAAGGCCGTCTGATGCTTACCGCTTGTTCATATTTCACTTTTCATGAATAGAACCATAGGTGAGAGGTGGACATCAGGTTTAATTGCCTGTTTCTATGATAATTATTCTACAAGTAGTCATTATTCTTTTTATAAGAATGTCAGCAATGAAAGTGAGGGAAAAAGTGATGATTGGGGCAAGTTCTTCATAAAAGATTATCACCGTCTTTGTGTCACCTATCATTTCAGACTTAGTGGTTGCACTACTTGTCATATATATCACAAAATACATTAACACTACTATATGGACTATAACAAGATCTCCTTATACTATATGTCTTTACAATGTATGGCAGTTTATATAAAGGAATGATATCCAACCTCCCAAATAAAGAACTTAAAGTTATTGAAGTTCCGCTGTTTCTCTAATGTAACAACCTGGTCTTTCGACCTACAGTACTGTATAGATATCTAACCACACAGTAAGAGATTTTTTATTTTTGTATCAAAGACGTTGTTCATCTTCTCATAGCTAGTTTATAACAACTAACATTATAAGAAAGAAAGAAAGAAAGAAAGAAAGAAAGAAAGAAAGAAAGAAAGAAAGAAAGAAAGAAAGAAAGAAAGAAAGAAAGAAAGAAAAACGTAAGAAAGAAAAACGAAAGAAAGAGTAGTGATATGCCTATTGCTCCTTACTTCCTTCTATTGGGCAACCATGTGTTCAGAACAGCTGACTATCAAGGATGCAGGACACAGCCAGAAACTCATGGTTCTTAATTCCACTTGCAGACAGCTACAGTAGTTCTCATCTTTTTAGATTGGAGAGTCTGAAAGTTAGCAGGTGAATTGAGGTGGTATACAGCCCACAATTTCAGCACCATGGATAGGGAACAGTATAAAACAAAATATATTGAGGAAAATAGCTGCTTCCTGATTTTTTTTTAAGTAGATAATCCTAAAGAGATATATCTACCATGGTGAGCTACAGGAGGAGTAGAGAAGAATCTGCTCTGGGCAACTGCAAAACACCAGAACATACCATTAAATTAATCTCTGTTTTTATTAGACATAATGTACTAACCCGCCAAATAAAACTGCCTTCCAATTTGTACTTAACCATATCACTTCCAAACCATTATTGCCGTGTACATAATTACAGTATTCTTTTCAATTACTCTGCACACCTTGTGAAGCAAGACATTAAGGAATAAAATAATATGCAGCATTTAAACCTTAGCACAGAACAGACCAAAAGAATGCTTCTTCCAACCACCTGACAGCTTATGGGAATTTGCAGTAAAAGCAGATAATGGGTATTGGGAGCTAAGTCCTGTTTGTCTCTACCTTCTCCATTGTGGAGAACAATATAAACTCATATTAACTTGCGATTTTGTAAAAGGCTGTGTTATTATAGGGGCTGTGGGCTGAAACTACTTCACGAGCCTGACAGCTAAAGAAATATATTGTGCATTAGTACAGAGTAATAGTCATAATTAAAGGGAGTTAAGATTAGGAGGGAAGATCAGACAGAGTAGAAGGGATTCTCTGTAGTAGAAGGCTGCAGAACAGAGTGTACCGCACTGCACGTTCCATCCACTGTGAGCACAGCACTGCCCACTATGTTTGCACACATAGAAATCTCCCTTTTCCAGCCATTAACCTTTCTCTACCTCCTGTTATATCTCCAAAAAATCTCATTAGTATGTAGCATGTCATTAAATCCATTCTATGAGCATTTTATTGCCCATCATATCTAATGAAAACTAATAAAGCAACCAGTCACTTCATCCTGTCTCAGCATGGGTCTGACATACAGTCTATCTACAGATGAATCCTCATACACTTTGACTACAGTCCCTCTCTGCACGCCAGGTCCCGGACAGCTCAGCCTCACAGAGCATCTCTCTCGCTCAGAATGTGCATCTTGGCCCTCATTCCGAGTTGTTCGCTCTGTATTTTTCATCGCATCGCAATGAAAATCCGCTTAGTACGCATGCGCAATGTTCGCACTGCGACTGCGCCAAGTAACTTTGCTATGTAGAAAGTAATTTTACTCACGGCTTTTTCATCGCCCCGGCGATCGTAATGTGATTGACAGGAAATGGGTGTTACTGGGCGGAAGCACTGCGTTTCAGGGGCGTGTGGCTGAAAACGCTACCGTTTCCGGAAAAAACGCAGGAGTGGCCGGAGAAACGGTGGGAGTGCCTGGGCGAACGCTGGGTGTGTTTGTGACGTCAACCAGGAACGACAAGCACTGAACTGATCGCACAGGCAGAGTAAGTCTGAAGCTACTCTGAAACTGCTAAGTAGTTAGTAATCGCAATATTGCGAATACATCGGTCGCAATTTTAAGAAGCTAAGATTCACTCCCAGTAGGCGGCGGCTTAGCGTGTGTAACTCTGCTAAATTCGCCTTGCGACCGATCAACTCGGAATGAGGGCCCTTATTCGCAGAAATACAATTGTAGGCAACAAAATTACTCTGCAAGATGACACTTATGCTATGATGCAGCGGCCACAGCTTTTTCTCACCCTCTTTTGCTTCATCTGCGTACTTCATATATCTGTAACGATATATTTATATATTTACTTTAACATAAAGCCATAAAGCAAGAATAAACTGAGCAGGAGTGGTTATTACTCTCAGATTGCCACCTGTTGGCCATTGGAGGTTGTGCAGCAGCTGAATCTTTAATTAACAAAACAAAAAAAGCATAGACTAGAAATGCTTTTTGGTCCTGAGGAAAGGGAGCACTAATCATTGACCTTTTGGATGGGGTGATATACTGTATGTGTACATGTAGTATTGCTATTCAGAAGCGCTGTGAAATATAAAACCAATTTTAGATCATTCTAAAATACTATGAATGCCACAATGTATGTTCCAAGTTACTAAGTGACCATATATATATATATATATATATATATATGTGTGTGTGTGTGTGTGTGTGTGTGTGTATTATATATATATATATATATATATATACACTATGTGAACGTCAGCGGCACTCTCGGCGCAGGAACAAACGATCACACATATGTGTCTGGCTCGTTTGTTCCTGCGCCGAGAGTGCCGCTGACGTTCACATAGTATTATAGGCCACGGAATTCACCATTACCTAGGAGGGCACCGGCCGCCTTTAATTTTACATCAGTATACAGGACATAGGTGTGCCATAGACTGTCTGCTATATATATATATATATATATATATATATATACATATATATATATATATATATATATGTATATATATATATATATATTAGGGATGTGCACTTGAAATTTTTCGGGTTTTGTGTTTTGGTTTTGGGTTCGGTTCCACGGCCGTGTTTTGGGTTCGACCGCGTTTTGGCAAAACCTCACTGAATTTTTTTTGTCGGATTCGGGTGTGTTTTGGATTCGGGTGTTTTTTTCAAAAAACCCTAAAAAACAGCTTAAATCATAGAATTTGGGGGTCATTTTGATCCCAAAGTATTATTAACCTCAAAAACCATAATTTCCACTAATTTTCAGTCTATTCTGAATACCTCACACCTCACAATATTATTTTTAGTCCTAAAATTTGCACCGAGGTCGCTGGATGACTAAGCTAAGCGACCCTAGTGGCCGACACAAACACCTGGCCCATCTAGGAGTGGCACTGCAGTGTCAGACAGGATGGCCCTTCCAAAAAACACTCCCCAAACAGCACATGATGCAAAGAAGAAAAAAAGAGGCGCAAAGAGGTAGCTGTGTGAGTAAGCTAAGCGACCCTAGTGGCCGACACAAACACCTGGCCCATCTAGGAGTGGCACTGCAGTGTCACGCAGGATGGCCCTTCCAAAAAACATGTAATGACTGATGACGGACCTGCTGGACACTGTCAGCTCAGCAGCACCGCAGACTGCTACAGTAAGCTACTATAGTAGTATGTATAAAGAAGAAAGAAAAAAAAAAAAACACGGGTAGGTGGTATACAATTATGGATGGACGAGCGACTGCCGACACAGAGGTAGCTACAGCCGTGGACTACCGTACTGTGTCTGCTGCTAATATAGACTGGATGATAAGGAGATGAAATTAATATATATATATATATATATATATATAATATCACTAGTACTGCAGCCGGACAGGTATATATATTTATTATGTAATGACTGATGACGGACCTGCTGGACACTGTCAGCTCAGCAGCACCGTAGACTGCTACAGTAAGCTACTATAGTAGTATGTATAAAGAAGAAAGAAAAAAAAAACCACGGGTAGGTGGTATACAATTATGGATGGACGAGCGACTGCCGACACAGAGGTAGCTACAGCCGTGGACTACCGTACTGTGTCTGCTGATAATATAGACTGGATGATAAGGAGATGAAATTAATATATATATATATATATATATATATATATATATATATATATAATATCACTAGTACTGCAGCCGGACAGGTATATATATTTATTATGTAATGACTGATGACAGACCTGCTGGACACTGTCAGCTCAGCAGCACCGCAGACTGCTACAGTAAGCTACTATAGTAGTATGTATAAAGAAGAAAAAAAAAAAAAAACACGGGTAGGTGGTATACAATCATGGATGGACGAGCGACTGCCGACACAGAGGTAGCTACAGCCGTGGACTACCGTACTGTGTCTGCTGCTAATATAGACTGGATGATAAGGAGATGAAATTAATATATATATATATAATATCACTAGTACTGCAGCCGGACAGGTATATATATTTATTATGTAATGACTGATGACGGACCTGCTGGACACTGTCAGCTCAGCAGCACCGCAGACTGCTACAGTAAGCTACTATAGTAGTATGTATAAAGAAGAAAGAAAAAAAAAACCACGGGTAGGTGGTATACAATTATGGATGGACGAGCGACTGCCGACACAGAGGTAGCTACAGCCGTGGACTACCGTACTGTGTCTGCTGCTAATATAGACTGGATGATAAGGAGATGAAATTAATATATATATATATATATAAATCCAACAAAAAAGGCAGGAGCACTCACCAGTCTTCAAAGTAGTAAAATTGGTTTTTATTCAGATCATTAGTGCAGGAATCAGATCGACGTTTCGGTCTGCATGTAGACCTTTGTCAAGATAATTACAGACTGAACAGAGTGCCCTTATATACCCCCATAGAGACCCACCCACTAGTTAATCAAAAGCAACGCCCCCACACCCCATATAAATATAACAACAACAATTGTAAAAACGTACCTATTGTTTATACAAGACTTGCTATAGGGTTCTCCTACAGCTCCGCCCTACCTACCCAGTCCGGTTCAAGCTATTCATTACATTGCTAAATTGCTATATACCAACTTCGTTGGATATATCTAATATAGAATGCATACTTAACTATGATTCTTTAATGTCCACAATACAACATAGGACTTTGGGACCACTTGCGGGTGTCTGATCCCGGATATGCTGTGTGTAAATTCTATTATCCGGTTTGTTGTTTAGTTTCTATGGCAGCGCCCGACATCCGGTCAGGTGATGCGTTCCACTGGCAGGAAGTGAGGAGGCCGCTGGAACGCACGCCGGAGCGCTCGCCTCACTGATGTAATATCAAACACACACAGCTCTGTGATCTCTTCTTTGGACCTGACTGGATCTAGGTAGGATGGTGTTTGGTACTCTATGTACCTATTCATTTATTGTCTTGTATAAACAATAGGTACGTTTTTACAATTGTTGTTGTTATATTTATATGGGGTGTGGGGGCGTTGCTTTTGATTAACTAGTGGGTGGGTCTCTATGGGGGTATATAAGGGCACTCTGTTCAGTCTGTAATTATCTTGACAAAGGTCTACATGCAGACCGAAACGTCGATCTGATTCCTGCACTAATGATCTGAATAAAAACCAATTTTACTACTTTGAAGACTGGTGAGTGCTCCTGCCTTTTTTGTTGGATTTATATTGGAGTGGGACTTTGATCCCAATTATCTGGAAGTCACCCCAGCAATGTTCTCTGAAGACGTGAGTGTGGACAATACTCTTTCTATATATATATATATATATATATATATATAATATCACTAGTACTGCAGCCGGACAGGTATATATATTTATTATGTAATGACTGATGACGGACCTGCTGGACACTGTCAGCTCAGCAGCACCGCAGACTGCTACAGTAAGCTACTATAGTAGTATGTATAAAGAAGAAAAAAAAAAAAAACCACGGGTAGGTGGTATACAATATTATATATATATTATATACAATTATATATATATATATATATATATATATATATATATTAAACTGGTGGTGACTGGTGGTCAGGTCACTGGTCACACTATCAGCAACTTGCAAGTAGTACTCCTAAGCAGACAATCACAATATATATTATACTGGTGGTCAGTGTGGTCACAATGGCAGTGTGGCACTCTGGCAGCAAAAGTGTGCACTGTACGTTATATGTACTCCTGAGTCCTGCTCTCAGACTCTAACTGCTCCCCACTGTCAGTGTCTCCCCTACAAGTCAGATAATATACAGTCACACTATCTATCACTTCAGCAAGTAACTAGTACTCCTCCTAATGCTCCCCAAAATTACTACTGTGTCTCTCTCTACTGTCTCACTCTCTTCTCTATAAACGGAGAGGACGCCAGCCACGTCCTCTCCCTATGAATCTCAATGCACGTGTGAAAATGGCGGTGACGCGCGGCTCCTTATATAGAATCCGAGTCTCGCGATAGAATCCGAGCCTCGCGAGAATCCGACAGCGGGATGATGACGTTCGGGCGCGCTCGGGTTAACCGAGCAAGGCGGGAAGATCCGAGTCGCTCGGCCCCATGTAAAAAAACATGAAGTTCGGGCGGGTTCAGATTCCGAGGAACCGAACCCGCTCATCCCTAATATATATCATACTTACCTACTCTCCCGGAAGCTGCGGGAGGCTCCCGTTTTTTGGGGTAGCCCCCCCGCACCCCCGGAAGAGTCGGCAGGTCTCCCGCATCCTGCTCGCATCTTAGTGATGCGAGCAGGATGGAGATAACCTCCCACATTTGCGGGTCCGTCGGGTGGAGAAGGGGTCAAAATGATGCAAATCGCGTAATTTTAGCCCCGCCCCCTTCCCGCGGACCCGCGAATCGCGACATTTCCTGATGTGGGGGCGGGGTTTAGTGATGTCACAGTCCGGCCCCGCCCCCCGAAGACAGCTGCTGCGTCTCCTCTCCGGGCTTCTCCCGGAGAGGAGAGTTACAATATAGGTAAGTATGATATATATATATATATATATATAATATGCACACCCACTCTTGAGTATGCATTTGAACTCTGATATATGCATGCCTTGTTGTGGCACACAAGGCTGAAGGCTCCTGTTGTGACAAAATAGACCTATATGGATATGATATACTGTTGGGTGAAACAGATATTGTACATGCTGGAGGGTTGCTGTCATTCAGATGTGCTTGGAGTTGCTATTTCTGCAGCTTACACAGCAGCAGCAGCAGCGATATAACTAATACAGTAATGCAGCAGGAGACGTCCTAGGACGCAGTACTGGATCATCTACGACACCATCGGCCGGCTGCATGACCAAGTCGACACCGCATTTGCTACACAGGGACCAGGAAATCTACATCCTCTGACGGAGATCCTGGCCTCACCCTTCCCTCGCAATGGCAGCAACATGCCTCCTCTTTAAGAAATAGGCCATCCCTGCCCCCAAATGGCATCAGTCTGTGCCCCGGTCCGCTAAACCCTCCCGCCATTATACATGTATTATGGCCGGCCGGCAGCAGCACCGTCTTCCCAGTGATATCTTTAGGAAGATGGCGCCGCAAATAAAAAGGAAAGACTCTGGCACCCAGCGTCAGTTTCCCAAATATCACAGGGAAGATGACGCTGGCTGGGGAGGAGTGACCCGCTTCTAGATCAAGTAAGGTTGGAAGCGGGTGCTCTCCCCTCATGTCCCTCCAGGCCCCCCTGTGTTAAGACGGATCCCCTCTTGTGGAGCACGTGGTCCCCTGCAATTATTTTATTATTAAAATATTTTTATATTAAAGGCCATAGCCACGTCCACTTTATTAAGCCATGCTCCCTTTACCGGGGCCTGGTGTGGCCCCCTGAGCGTAAGTGGGCAAAATCGCAAAAGTTTGCATACTGTACGTGCCAATGCGAGTATCAATATTAACTACAAATGCAGCCATACGCAGTGACGTGCGGTGAGGTGAGGCATCTTCCCTGTCCAGTGAGGTGAGGCACAACTTTCCCTGTCACACTCCAGTTTACTCCAGAGTTTTGGCTGAAAACATTATATGAAAAACACAAAGAAGATATTATAAATATCTTCTTTGTATTATTGTAATCATTTTTCTAGTCAAAACTCTGGAGTAAAAAGTCTATGGCTGGCGAGCTCCTACCTTTTCTGCACATCTCTGATCAAAACTCACCAAATTTCCAGCTGTACCTGTGTATAATGCCCACAATGGTGGTCATTCTGAGTTGATCGCTCGCTAGCAGTTTATAGCAGCCGTGCAAGCGCTATGCCGCTGCCCACTGGGAGTGTATTTTAGCTTAGCAGAAGTGCGAACGATTGTAACGCAGAGTGGCTACAAAATAATTTTGTGCAGTTTCAGAGTAGCTTCAAACCTACTCAGCGCTTGCAATCACTTCAGACCATTCAGTTCCGGATTTGACATCACAAACACGCCCTGCGTTCGCCCAGCCACGCCTGCATTTTTCCTGGCACGCCTGCGTTTTTCCAAACACTCCCTAAAAATGGTCAGTTGCCACCCAGAAACGCCCTCTTCATGTTAATCACTCTGTGGCAGCCAGTGCGACTAAAAAGCATCGCTAGACCTTGTGAGAAACTACATTGTTTGTTGTAATAGTACATCGCGCGTTTGCATTGTGTCGCATATGCATGCGCAGAAGTGCCGCTTTTTAGTCTCATCGCTGCACAGCGAACGAATGCAGCTAGCGAACAACTAGGAATGACCACCTATGTCCTTTGGCTCATATATTGTGTGTAAATCTGGCTCTGGTACTAGCCAGTGCCTCCTCAGCCATTTACTTCACCGCACATCCCTGCCATGTGCATGCTTGCATTTGTAGTTCCACAAGCACCATCAAACCCAACAGGCCTAACAAATAGGGCATGGCAATAGAAAATATGTTATGTGTATTCAAACTTCAAACATTTTTTTTTTCTCTTTTATCATCAAAGTGTTGTTTTGCATAGTATTTCCTGATCACTAGTCCGGCATGTAAAAAAGTAGCATTGGGGAAGATGTATCAAACCTTCGAAAGAGAACAAGTGCAGAATTGCATCCAATCAGCTTCTAGCTATCACTTATGAAAGACATTCTATAAAATGATAGCTAGATGCTTATTGGTTGATGTGGGCAACTTCTCTACTTGCTCTACCTTGCCCCATCTCCCCATTATTTCAGCATCTCTATACTCTGCCATCTCCCAGCATAACGTATTGTTCAGGCAGTTCTCTTTTATTTAAATATTACTACTGTCTTTGAACTAGTTTGTCTGATGGCGCAGTATAATGACCTAACCCATGTGCCATACACGATAAGTGCAGTTGGCACTTTGGCTCCATTCAGTAGACTACACCTTTTCTCTACATATGATTATAGTTAGATCCATTATCTTTGGGCCCCTGATGTAGACTCTGATAGATAAAGCATCTGCTGCAAGTGATCATTTGTATTCCAGTCTGCTAGTTCGCTCACTGGCCATGTAATGCAGCGAATAAAGATGTCCGTCTGAAAGGGAGAGACACAGATTCTGCCGGTTTCCACCATCTCTCCCTATCCTATGTTAACTGTGTATGTTATGATTGCAAGCATCAAGACAAAAAGACTGCATTTAAATATCAGCTCTTAAAGCCAAGATATGAATTTGATGCAACAGGACTCTTAATTGGCACAGAAGCATGCCTGGTGTACAGAATCCGCTAGCAAGCACTAGCAATTATCATGAAAGCCTCACGTCTGCTTTGCAAACATCTGCACCTGTTAAGTGTTAGGTGGAAGTTAATGACCGGGCATTAAGATGCTGTCTCTCCCCAGCTTTCAGCACAAAGCCACCATCTGTGGGCACCACCTTGCCACATCAGAGGAACGGGAATACAGTTCTAGTACAATGTCTTTACCCTTTCTTATAGACACACTCCAGTCAGGTCGGTCTCCTTCATCTCAGTCACTCCTTTTATTATCAATTATTTACAGAGCTGCAGAATATTTAGCAGTGTATTTATGTGAGGTTTAATTACTGCAGACACATTACTTGTAACTGCAGTTAAGAGCAGAGGAGCAACAAGCTGAAAACTGGCAAAAATTGTGACCTGAGAAACCCCTACACAAATAGAAGAGCAGCTCTGAATAGTTGCTGGAAGATGTTTAGGCTGTGGGGGGAGATTAGGGTTAGGTTGCGGTGGGGGAGGGGGGGGGGTTAAATATAGGATGTGGGGGGAGATTAGGGTTAGGCTGCGGTGGGTGAGTTAAATTTAGGATGTGGGGGGAGATTAGGCTTAGGCTGCGGTGGGGGAGGGGGGGGGGAGTTAAATTTAGGATGTGGGGGAGATTAGGGTTAGGCTGCGGTGGGGGAGGGGGGGGAGTTAAATTTAGGATGTGGGGGGAGATTAGGGTTAGGCTGCGGTGGGGGAGGGGGGGGAGTTACATTTAGGATGTGGGGGGAGATTAGGGTTAGGCTGTGAGCAGGGCCAGATTTAGCCATGGGGGGGGCCCGGGGAATTTGAGACCGTTGCCTTTCCCACTCATCATTCAGCTCACCCTTAATTGCAAACAAATTAACTTATAGTTGGGGAGGATGGAACAGCAATTAAACTCACCTTAAAAGTATATGACTTACTGCTTGTTACCGATCTACACTGCATTATATAAAGTAATGGGAACCAGAAAGCATGAAATGGTGCCTGCCGACAATCACACATACATCCACCAGTGGGGCGACACTTGTCGGCCGATAAATAATTCCATCAATAGCCATGCATTTCAGTGTTTCAGGTTTTAATCACAACCCGTCATTAGGATACAATATCCTGGTGTTTTCCTATCCAAGATACCTTTAAGTTTCTGTTTTCCATCTCCCACCCTCCTGTCTCCCCTTCTCCCCAGACACTGCTGCTGCCGCTGGGCTGCTGCCTTGTGGATAAACGCCTCCCGCTCACACAGACAAAACCCCTGGGGCAGTGACAGTGATACAGGCACTGGAGGGAGGTGGTGCACACTCTCCTCCAGCACTGCAAGGCCGGACAGGGGACACAGTGAAAAAATAATAATTGGTGAGTGCCGTATGTGTGCTTCTGCCAGTGGGGACCCCTTGGAGAGGGGGCCCAGGTTACTTAGCCCTCGTGCCGCCCCCACTGCTTAAACCAACTCTGGCTGTGGGGGGAAATTAGGGTTGGGCTGCGGGGGGATTAGGGTTAGGCTGTGTGTGTGTGTGGGGGGGGGGGGGATTAGGCTGTGTGTGTGTGTGGGGGGGGGTTAGGGTTAGGCTGTGTGTGTGTGTGTGTGTGTGTGTGTGTGTGTGTGTGTGTGTGTGTGTGTGTGGGGGGGTGGGGTTAGGGTTAGGCTGCAGGAGGAGATTAGGGTTAGGCTGCCGGGGGAGATTATGGTTAGGCTGCGGAGGGAGATTAGGGTTGCGCTGTGGGGGGAGATTAGGGTTGTGCTGTGGGGGGAGATTAGGGTTGTGCTGCGGAAAAGATTAGGGTTAGGTTGTGTGTGGAGGTTAAAGTTAGGCTGCTGGGGGGTGGGGGGGGTGAGAGTTAGGATGTTGGTGGAAGGTTAGGATTAGGTGGGGTAGGGATTAGGGTTAGTACAGCTGTGAAGTACTGGAATGCCAGAGGATCTGAGGTTTGCCCGGGATAGCTGGGAACCAGAAGACACAGCTGGAGGAGCTGCAGCCACCAGGAGAAAATAAGTCACCTTTTGGCCACCATGGACGATATGTTGACATTCTAACTTGTCGACACTTCATCACTGAGGAAATGGTCAATGACAACTTTATGACCATGCCGATATTTTCTTGTTGATGACTGTCGATAGATTACACCATATCTGATTTCAATGCAAATCAGTTTTAAGTTTATACAAGTTCCAAGGAAAGAGTGTTTGCAACTATGGGCCATTCTGCATTGGACACATTACAATAACATTGCCGTTTGCGGCTGAGTGTGTTAATAGTGTGTTTGCATACATATAGGGAAAGTTTAGCATTGTTAGAATTGTGGGCTGTGCAGAGTTGTATTGTATGGATGGGGACAATATGTGCAACTCTGATTATGGCATGATATCTGCATTTATGTCCCTGCCCTCAATGTGGGAGCTATTGTCTCCAATTCTGCCTCTATAAACACTTACATACTGTATGTACGGTAGTCAGGGTTGGACTGTCTCTCATATGCCTGCAATTCCACTTACTGTATCAATATGATGAATTGGGAGGTCCAGGACATTCTCTGCTTAATATCATAATTCTCAACATTTGCTTGTCCCAAATTGGGCCAGTACTCTTGTGCTGTTGCTTTGTGGCAGCATATATGTAAGATGGGGTCATGCATGGCTTGAAAGCACCCCTTCGAAACCACCTGCACTGGTATCATAGGCATGTGCGCATTGGGTCCCATTGTTGGCCGGCGCCTCCATGCTTGTCAGTAAAATGACCGGTGTTGCTGGCATTCCGAAGACAGTGTCAGGAGTCACTCAGTGATTAACAAGACATAACAGCATGGTGGCATCTTCCCCTTATTTTCACACTCTAATTATCTCTATCCCTGTAGGGGCTGGTGACAGAGCAGTGCAAAGAGATCTACATGCACTATATCAAATACACCGTCTAGTTTTATTTGGCTTAATATGTATTGGGGCACAGTCGTAAGGAACATCAAGTAGATGGGCAAATTGATGGGTGATATGATGATAACTGATTATATGAAAAAAGTATCAGAAATACCATTGGGTGTGGTAGGTATGTAGTAACAGTGGTCTGGATCCCGGCGGACAGGAGACCAATGCCGGAATTCCGGTGGCGAGCACAGCGAGTCCCCACATGGGTCTCGCTTCAGGCATGGTGACAAGCTTAGCTCGCCACACTATTATATCCCCCCCCCTGTTCCCTCCGGGTGGTGGCATGGACCACCCCTCGAGTGGGAACTAGGGGCTTTGGTTGGGATTCTGACCGGCGGCATTTCACCGGATGTCGGGATTCTGGCGTCAGTCTCCTGACCGCCGGGATCCCAGCAGCCAGTAAATTAACTGCATACCTGCTAGATACAATCCCTATGCAGAGTATCTTCCTCTAGAATTCCCTGGGTGAACACCCACTGCCTATGGAAATGTGCTGTACACACTACTAAGTAACTAATGTATGTGTCACTGAAGGGGCGCCAACCATCTTCCAACTATCCTGATACAGTATATGATCATCGCAATATGCTGACACAATTCTCTACAGAGGCTCTTCTAAACTCTTCATCTAATCACCTTTTATCCCTTAAGTTTTTCAAACTTTTCCAAGTTTTACAATGCAGAGCATGCACAATGTCAGATTTGAAGTCCCACATCAAATCCCCACCCCCCACCACGTCCATGTTCTCAGCCAAGCTCTCCAGAAGCAGATATTGTTATAATCTCTGAGATCAAACAGAATCTGTCTCTGGACTATGATCTCTCTGAAGAGGCTGAGTCAAAGTGACACTGTGGAACTAGGACAGAGTGTCCTGTAAATAAAATGTGACATGAAGAACATAAGATGTGGCTGTTAGATTTAATTAACATGATTAATTGAGCTTTGTCTCTTTTTCGGTTTCATTATGCACTTTTTTCATGTTCGGCTTCTATGCAACTGTTTCAAAGCAATTTGGAAAAAATAAAGAACATTTATTAGTGCATGGGATTGATCCCTTCCTGAGACCCTTCTGCTAATTAGCTAACCACGTAGAATCATGTTTACCTTTTGACATCATCAATTATTAACAATGGACCAACAAAACGGGACACCGGCAACAAGTTTTCTTTTAATCTGACTACACAGTCTGGGTTTATCCCTGATCCTTTGTCCATAGATATCAAGTTATACTCACTTGTCAATAAACAGATCAATAGGCCTGCCTGTGAGTGAGCATTACCATAGAAACCACCCTCTGAATGGCTGGGGCTGTTATAGAGCCCTGGTATTTAATTGTGTGTGCATGCTAATGAAAACGGGGCGTGGTCATGGCTCACAGGGGCCCATGCTGTGACTCACGGAGGCACGGCCTCCTGTCTATGAGCAGCCAAACACAGTGCTAGGAGGCTGTGACGCTTGGACAGCCTGGTCTCTCCGTGTGGCCGAACCAGCCCATTAGCCCAACTGGCATTTGTGTTTCAAATTTACAAGTCATTTAAAAAGTTTACAATATAAGATCTTTATCAGCATTCGTGTGCACCTGTCCTGTTAGAGGATGATACAGTACCTCCTAATAAGTGCATGTATTTTTTCTGCATTCTACATACATGTATACAAGCAACATTTGCATAAATACACCCTCACTGTTCGTGCCTTACCTTCCCCATTCCATCACTCCAGTTGTAAATAGTTGATAGTGTTAGATGCGTGCAGGTCTGCAGTCATATACATACAAATGACAGAGATTGCCAACTGGCCCAGATGTATCAAACCTTGGAGAGTGATAAGTTTCACCGTGATAAAGAACCAATCAATCAGCACCTAACTGACATTTTTCAAACACAGCCTGTAACATGGCAGTTAGGAGCTGTGTGGCTGATTCTTCATCATTGTGCAATTTATCACTCTCCAAGGCTTGATAAATCTAGGCCACAGTTATGTTGTACAGTCAGCGGCGTTTCTAGAGAGGGGACTTGTGTGCAGACTCCATTTTTCCGGAGTCCTGCGCATGCGCTGTAGACTCTGGCACTGTGCCAGAGTCTCTACCACTCAGTGCGCTAGCAGCGGCGGTGACGGCTACAGGAGAGGAGGGGGCCTGAACATAGACGCCGATGGACGCTGGAAAGGTAAGTATAGAAGAAATAGGTGCAGTGTGTGTAGTGTGGGCCCCCTCTGGACCCTGGGGCCTATGTGCACCGCACACACTGCACCCATTATAGATACGCCAGTGTGTACAGTTGATAGTTTTATGCTCATTTTTTAAGAGAAAATGTTACAAAATTGACAGTTCTGCTGTAGAACATGTTCTGTATTTGTGGAAAGGCTTTTAAAATGCCCCTGAGTAGCTCTAGAGTACCATTATGATGACTGTCTATAGCATAAAAGCCACCAATCACAGACATTATACTTATATCAAAACCAATCACCTCTACATGGCATGCTGTGCACAGTGGTAAGTGCTGTCTGTCTGTCCCCAGAACCTTCATTGTCTCATTGCACAGATGAACATAGGGGATCATTCTGACCTGATCGCTCACTGCAGTTCTTTGCAGCACAGCGATCAGGTCAGACTGTGCATGCGCCGGCGCATGGCTGACAGCCGACAGCTGTCGTTGCCTAGCGATCGCCTTTGCCTGATTGACAGGCAGAGGCAGTCGCTGGGTGGGAGGGAGTGGCATGGCGGCGTTTGGTCGCCGTTTTGTGGGCACGGTCCGGCCAACGCAGTTGTGGCTGGACCGTGCAGGGGCATGCCACAGCAGCTGCATGACGTCACACGCAGCCGCTGTGACCCAGGGCAGTGACGAGTAACTTCTGGCCAGCCGCAGGAGATGCGCTGGCCGGGAGTTACTCTTCAAGTACAAAAGCATCGCCGCTGTGCAAAGCATTGTACTTGTGCGGGGGAGGGGGACAGCCTGACATACAGGGCAGACTAGCCCTGTGCTGGGCGTCCCCCCGCATTTCAGTATAAGTGATTGTAGCTGTGCTAAATTTAGCACAGCTACGATCAGGTCGGAATGACCCTCATAAACTGTACAAGACTGGACTGCAATAAAGTATTCTCTTGCATGGAGCAAACAGCATTTTGTTGTAACTTGCAACCTATTTGATTATATATAGGTATAAAGGTATTGACTGAAAACACAAAAGAAAGAACAAGCAACATATACTGTATAAGTGAATTATTTAATGTAAGAGTGGAAACACTCTTTAAATCTAAGCTTTTAATACTTTCACTGCCGATGCTTACCTACAGGAATAATTAACATTAGTGTAGTCAATACAAGTATAATTACACTAAAGGTTTTAGAACAAAAGTTGCTGTTGCTGACTGGGACCAGTGCGCTTGTGTAGCGCAACTTAGGTAAAATCACGTCCAGAAATGCACCATGCACACATATGCACCTACGCAGATTTGCATGTTTCTGGTTCTTACAGTACATCCAATTGTACCTGGGAACATAGAAGAAGTATAATAAAGAAGGGGGTAATTCTGAGTTGATCGCAGCAGCAAGTTTGTTAGCAATTGGGTAAAACCATGTGCACTGCAGGGGGGGGGGGGGGCAGATATAACATGTGCAGAAAGAGTTAGACGTGGGTGGGTTATTTTGTTTCTGTGCAGGGTAAATACTGGCTGCTTTATTTTTACACTGCAAATTAGATTGCAGATTGAACACGCCACACCCAAATCTAACTCTCTCTGCACATGTTATATCTGCCTCCCCTGCAGTGCACATGGTTTTGCCCAACTGCTAAAAAAATTCCTGCTGCGATCAACTTGGAATTACCCTCGATATGTATCTGCAATTTAGAGCAGATACCGACCAGAACTCAGACGCATATGAAACCCTAAGAAAATAAATTGCAGGTGGTCGAAGGCAGAAGAAAAGACTCAGAGACGATGATAATGGTCACCAGCACTAACAGACTACTTCTGATTGGCTATTGTGAATGAACCTCTAATACAGACAGCGCTTTCTTCATTGCTCAGGCATATGTTATATAATTTATTAGAGTTTGGAGAGTAGTAGCTGCCCCTCTCAGCATGCCGAGTCCCTCAAAATTCTACACACAATACCGCATAATGACAACGTGAAAAATGTATTAAAAATAAAAAACTAAGAAATCACATGTACATAAGTATTCCCAGCCTTTGCTCAATACTTTGTTGATGCACCTTTGGCAGCAATTACAGCCTCAAGCCTTTTTGAATATGATGCCACAAGCTTGGAACACCTATCTTTGGACAGTTTCGCCCATTGCAGCACCTCTCAATCTCCATCAGGTTGGATGGGAAGTGTCGGTGCACAGCCATTTTCAGATCTCTCCAGAGATGTTCAATCGGATTCAAGTCTGGGCTCTGGCTGGGCCACTAAAGGACATTCACAGAGTTGAATACTGTCCGGATGTATACTTTGTGAATACTTTCCGGATGCACTGTATATGCTACTGGTGCAGACTTGTCTTGCATACATACAGTATTTCGATAGTTCTAACTTTGGATTTAAAAACAATTGAAGCTTTTTTTAGTGAGCACATTTATGGGGCATAATTGTGTCCGACTCTGAATGAGCCCCAATGTACCTAGAAGCAAAAACCTCCATCTTGTCCATTTTTCACATCTGGCTGACAATGTCAGATCTGTATGGAGTGAAATGTAATAAACACTGCAAAATATTACCGGCAAACGTAACATAAGCAAAAATCATAATCTTGGTTATGATTTGGGTCTATTTTGCCCATTCTTAGTGATATATGATAGTGTATGCATCTCAAGATTAATATGTTGTCTGCTGATCCAAATGCAGTGTGTCCTGATGTACTTAGCCAGAGCAGATATTTATAACAGATGATCTTGTCTGTGTCGCTGCAGCAATACAGCAGGGAGAGAAAGCATCAATTCTGGGTAAAATGGATTCTGACAAAATAGTCTGGGACCAATTTGCACATCTTTATGGCTAGAAAAGAGTGTTCTTTTGTCTATGGTCGGTAGTAATGTCATTTCCACATCATACGCATGTTAACCCTTCTTATTCGTCCAACATAATTTTTCAATTGTGAAGTTGAAACTGAATGTTATTCATGATTAACTAGGGATGACTGGAATTGTAGATTAATTACTGCCCACTTTGATGTGAAATAATTACATTTTATTTTTTATTCGGTCACCAGTGTTCTACCCAAATCACTCTGTAGCTGAATGAATTGAATTGCACTAGCTCTACCCATAGAACAATACAAATTAACAAACAGTGTGGAACGGCATACCACAAAATGATAAAGCAGAAGTCAAACTACTGTAAAACGTCACATTGCCGAAACTTTGCACCTCTGCCATATGAAATGTTCTAGATCTGTATATAATATTACTGGGACTTCGCTCCTATCTATTAGATACACTGTACCAATTATACTTTTAGCATTGTATGCTGGATTTATTTCCCAGTACCTGTCATCACATTGCATACTTGCCTACTCTCCTTATATGTCCAGGATACTACCAAATTTTGGGGTGTAGCTCTCCAGTACTACCAGCATTGTACTGCAGTCAGGGGCACCAGAATGTTTTCTGGTTGGAGAGTGTCGCCGAAAAACATACATATTGGCGCTTCCCCCAATCCCCACCCCCAGTGCGGGGGAACGATTATCACCGATACCTGCGGTGATTTGTTTTTAAAAAAAAATCTGCTGCTGCACAGTCGCAGCATTCTATTCTGTGCACTGTCCAAGCCGGTTCTTCACTGATGCATTACTGGGAGGCGGCGTGGCCATGCTGAGCCTGCTGTAACATCCCCGCCTCCTCCCAGTAATGCATCAGTGAAGAGCCGGCTTGGACAGCGCACAGCATAGCACGCTGCGGCTGTGCGGCAGCAGACTTTAAAAAAAAACACAAGTCACTGCAGGTATCGGTGGTGCCCTCTAGGAGATCCCTGAGCATGAGGTCCAGGTGGAGAAGTGCGTGGGAGGTAGTGCTGTGAAATGCGTAACCATGGCCCTATGCTATACTGTGCAGTGATTTGTGGCATTCTACAGTACAGCAGTGACGGAGGCCATGATGACACAAATTTATTGCAAATTGCATAATCAAGCACCCAAAACCCAGGACAGGATCTGGGAAGACTATTATACTCACCTGGAATACTGGGAAAACTCCCAAAATGTAGGAGTCTCTCGGACATTCCAAGAAAGTACGTTTGATGTATAGATGCCTGCTCCAAAATAGTTAATATGTAGTAATGGAATAAATATTTTCACTGTATGACTTGCATAATGACAATTCTATGAGTTCCATAAATGCATTTTCCTATTTACAACCAACAATTGTGATGTTTATCTGTCTCCCAGACCGCTGTAAAATCCCTAAGAGGGAAAATCATCAATCACTCGTGCCAGACTGAAGAAACACATCCCGAGAATGATGAAAATGAAAGCAAGGAGGAAATATTGTACTTCATATGGGAACTGACTCACTGACCCGACTACATAAAAACTTCCGTATTATCCTACTTGTCTGTTACATCTAATTAGTTACCTATTTGCGGTATTTCATTTTTTGCTAATCTAGTCATTAATAACCCTGCGCGGCTACTGAATCTGCATATAAAGTAAACAGCTTGAATAACCATAAACGCTATTAGAATAATTTACAATTCATCAAGACAAATACATGAATAATATAATTTACTTGTCGTTCATGTCTATTATTACAAATTACAATTCATCAGACATAATGCATCTAGCTATTTCCCATTCTGCTCATACAGCGTTTACGTCTGGGAGCCTATGCTGTTTTCTCATAATGCGTACAGAACAGAAATATAAGAGTGTGTCGCCTAAACAGGGCATCTATACAGCTCAGCGTCTTGCCATTTGCAGCGGGCGTTTCAATATGTATTCAGATGGCAGCAGCTAAAGGAAATGTGTATTAGTTTGTTCTAAGCAGAGACAGGGAGTGGAAGTGACTGGCGTCAGATCCAATGCTGTTCCCCACAAGGAGTATGAGATATTTGCATGTTCTTCTAAATGTAAAAGCAGTTGTGGAGCATGCATTATGTATGGGGCTCAAGAGACACACGGGGCTACTTCAGTAGCGAGCAGCCTGTAAGGTGGATGTAGTTTGTTAGGTGCACAAACTGGACTGCCTCTGCTGTTATGGTTTAACGCTGGGATTTTAATGCTGGATGATATGACCATCATGGAAAGGTCTTTCTAATGTTACCTGATACTCTGAGGTATGGATCAAGGGAGGCTGCCACTGAACATTAGCAGTCTCCTCAGCCGGGGGGGGGGGGGGGGGGGGGGGGGGCGATTGCATTGATTGCCTTTGCCCCTCAATCTGCCCCTGGCTGAGGAGTGAATAGTGCTCCCCTGTGCAGCATCTACTGGTTCTGCACCCTTTTTTTGTTTTGGAGCAGGGCCAAGGCTCCATAAGTACTGTAGGCCACACTCAATAAAGTTCCCAGGTCCAGCCCTGCTCTCTGTGGCCCTAGCTGCCTCCCTCACAGATAATATGCTATTGTCACAAACTGTTACTTTACAGGAGAGTGTGACAACAGCCATTTTGTGACCAATGAGATCCAACTCAAATTAGGCCATATTGGAGAAGGACATTGAGGTCAACACCATTTTAAACAAAGTTGACTTAAAGAAAAGAAAAAGAAAAAAAAGCAGTTGTAGGGATGACTGACCTGTTAACAGAGGAGTGCTGGGTGATGCCATTGAGCAGCATGAAGCAGATAAAGGGATAAGTAGACTGGCTGAGATTTGTGGTTTCACGCAGAGAGACCCACTGAATTGTGAGCTGTACTTACCTCTTGGAAGGGAAGTAGCATCCTGATGCACTGTACAACATTGGTATGTATCTACATAAGCATCCATTGCTGTGGAACAGCCATAACGTGTGATACCTCTATATACATATCAGCACTACAACATTGCTATCTGACTACTAGTTGTCTGTTCTCTTTAAGGGCCTCCTGTAGTTCCAAAACAGCTGGAAGGCTACATGTTGAGTAACCCTGCCTAGTGGTATTTCTTGAGTTTTGGTTCTCTCTTTGTGGACTGTGACACAACAAGCCTAGGAAAGGCTCAAATGACATTGTTGTGATGCCATGTACACAAAACCAGTATATATATATATATATATATATTGTATTAAAGCACTGTCACCATAGTTAAAAACATTGCTAACGCAGAAGATCGCACCAAACCTCGATTTTTTTTTTACAAGCTGATAAATCTGGTAACATTCAAAATACAGCTTTTTTTTAACACCAGACTGTCAGTGGAGATTTTCATTTTATTTTCAATTTCTCTTTATCTTTTTTTGTAGTTTTTACTAAGATCTAATGTCAGTATTTCTGTGCTCAGCGGTCCTTGGTGGCAACATTTAGGACAGATTTCAGACATCACAGTGAAAACTGTGCTGAAGATTACAAGAAATATTATTAAAAGGTGGCTTCTTTGCAGCAACTGTGTTCTGGAGACCCACGGGGTATGTTTACTAAAGTGCGGGTTTTATGAAGTGGAGATGTTATTCCTAGCAACCAATCAGATTCTAGCTACTATATTGTAGAAGGTGCTAGATAAATGTAGGTAGAATCTGATAGGTTGCTATGGGCAACAGCTCCACTTCTAAAAACCCACCCCTTAGTAAATATACCCCCCAGGATCTGGTGCTGCTGTCTTGTGCCTTCATTGCGGGCTGCTAGTCAACATTAAATGGTGTCTCCATTCTAAATTCATAATATTCTCTTTCCCTTTTACGTAGAAACTTACAGATTACTTATATATCATTATCATCAGTATTTCCCTATTATGGATGTAGCACTAACGACAATATCAGCTTACATAGAACACCTACGTTTCCAGGTCTCACTCTACATACTGTACAGCAGTTATAGGCAACCTCGGAACATTCAGGCAACTCTCTAGCATTCAAAAGGGCTGCATATTACCCTTCGGGTAAGCAGTGATAAAACTAGAAAAGTGAGCCAGTGGAGAAGTTGCCCAGTATGCAAATTCTAAATGTTACATCAATGCTGATTGGTTGCCATGGGCAACTTCTCCACTGGCTCACTTCTCCACTTATATCACTGCTTAGTATATGTCCCCCTATATCTCAGTAATAAGTTAAAACAATCAGATCTGTAACAGAGTTCAAATGCACCCTGTGTGGCTCCGCCCACAGTGCCTGCAATGTCATGACATTGGGGGTCATTTTGACCCGATCACACGCTGGAGTTTATCGCAGCGGTGCAATCGGGTCAGAACTGCACATGCGCTGGCACCGCAGTGCGCCGGCGCATGCCAGACGGCCGAAGGCCGTCGGGGCGCTATGATCGCCTCTGCCTGATTGACAGGCAGAGGCAGTCACTGGGCGTGGGGGGGGGCAGAACGGCGGCATTTGGCCGCCGTTTCGTGGGTGCGGTCCGCCCAACGCAGGCGTGGCCGGACCGTGCGAGGGGCGGGCTGCAGCGGCTGCGCAATGTCAAACGCAGCCGCTGCGACCAGGAGCAGCGATGAGCAACTCCTGTCCAGCTGCAGGAGCTGTGCTGGCCAGGAGTTACTCTTCAAGTACAAAAGCATCGCCGCTGTGCAATGCTTTTGTACTTGTGTGGTCGGAGGGGGCGGACATACATGCAGGGCGGACTAGTCCTGGCTGCGGCAGCACCGGTCGTACACCCCTATTTAAGAGCCAAACACTACATATAATTGATGATAGACACCTACAGTATTTATAAATATATATCAGCAGACAATAAAGCTGGAAGGAGCCTGGGGGCCGCAGGCCGTACATGGACATGGGATTGCCTGTTGCTGCCTATCATTGCTCTTCATAGACATAGACATAGACACCTTTATATCAGTTTGATGCAAGTTGCAGGAGATTAATGAACTCAAACATTTGATTGATTGGTCACAGATTTCATCATATTTTCTTATAACGTATCTTTGCACTGCGATTTTTAGAGTATAAGGTGCATCTCTGCGGCCTTACATTACTCCACTTGTACAGAAACACTTCTCACACCTGCATTCTACAGTAAAGAAGTTGTTAAGGTTTCCAGCATTTTAGGAGATCATTTTATAATTTAATTTCATAGCATTATAATTTACTTAGAATGCTTAGAATGATGTACATATCCTATTTTCAGTAACCTTAGTCACAGGAAAGTTATTTTTCTAAAAGTAACAATTTACATGCAATCCACATGTTAAAAATAGTCAGCCTTTGTCCCAGTTTTCATTGGAATTAAAACGGTTGCTGCATATAGAGACAGCCTATAATTAGTCTGGAAACACTCCAGCCTTTAAATCTCTCTACCCATATCACTCTGCTGTCTCTTCCCACCATTCTCATTGCTTCCCTTACATCTCATATACCATATTTCACCCAATATAATTGCCTTTTTCCAGTTCAAAGTGATCTAAATCCTGTGCAATTAATCTAGATCCTGGATAGAATTTTTATTAACCACAATGGAGAATATCTGTGTCTCTCTATAACATTACATGCTGTAGTGTGAACTATTCTGGACTTCCTATTCAATGATCAGCTATGATGAGGTGTATTATGCAGACAGCAAGCCACAGATAGGTGGGTGAAACCACATTAGGATTTATCAATGTATGTATAGGGCCAGGAGATGAGGGGTCCACATCAGGGATGGACTGGGGCAGTATAAGAGCCCAGGCATTGATTGTCACGTTTGCGATAAGGGAGCAGGGTCAAGTTGCACAGGGGGCATGGGCTTATGACATGTCCCCAGGTCTTTGTATGTTGGGCAGTCGAGTAGAGCACCGGAATAATGGGCTGCTAGGCCAGCTCCTGACTTCATGTGCCGGGCATCCGAACAGGGTGCTGGGAGGCTGTGCTGCTTGGCCTGCCCGTCTCTCTGTGTGGCCAAACTGACCCATCAGCCCCTCTGACTACAATCCAGGGGCGTGTTCTTTTCGGAAGCCCCGTTACATCACTCCAGGGGGCTTGCCCCGAAGACTCTGGCTTGTGATGCTTCTGGGGTTTGTGTACATCATGAATTTCTGTAGGCCCAATGCCCCTTTTACCCAGCTTGGCCCAGTTAGCTAACACAATAAGGATGACAGTTTTCTGGGCTTTAGGACAATCTTGTTAAATAGACCCCTAATTCTGGAAACTGATTAATATCAATGGCTCATTATGATAATTGTGCATATACAGTATATGTTTTATATAGTTTTCATTTTAATTAACATAATATAATTATCATTATATGTATCTAGCACATTTTTCCCTGTTGTGTTGTTACTTAATATTTCCATACAGATATAAAGGGTACTTGTCATGAATAACAAGAACAGGCATTGTTGCAGCAATTTAGTCATGTGACCACAGAATGGACAAGATAGTTAGATACGCCAACAGACAGATATGAGATAGATAGATACTGTAGATAGATAGATAGATAGATAGATAGATAGATAGATAGACAGACAGACAGACAGACAGACAGACAGACAGACAGACAGACAACTATTACAAGCCAAGTTGATACAATATATTGTACAGTGGCATTTTGTAACATTCAGAAAAAGCTATGTAAATGTAACTATACCTGAGCAGAATTTATGATACTTGAAATGCCACTACATATACTTTTTATGTAGCTGGGTCAAATTCATTTTTCTTTGTACCGCTTTCTTTCCTCGCCATGTTCTCCAATTACCCTATTATAGGAGTTTTTGTAGATGCATCTTGAGTGAATAATACCACTGCTTACACAGGCCATTTATTCACAATCCGTAATCACTGCACTTGGTGGCATTCAGCTCTGAAAGAAGTTTATATGGTAAATTCTGACTCGTGGAGTTCGTCCATAATGTGTAACTTCATTGTGTCTTCACTTTACTTTCTTTCAAATATGTAGTCTTCTCTTTCACATTGTGGCCCAGATCTCTCTCCTTCTGACCTTTACGATGCTGCATTATGCAATGATATCACTGCAAAGCTGCACAGTTCAGTCTGCTGGGTGTCAGACTTGGACTGCCTGGAGTTAGCTAATCAACAGTGTAAATGAAAACACAGTTGAATTGTGCACGGTTGGACTGTCATTTTTCACAGCCTGTGTGGTATTGATTGCTGAACTGCAAATGCATAACTTCCATGCGTGCAGGGGGTGCAGTCAAGATGGCCTCTGCCCACTGCCTGAGTGAGGTCTACATCCTCCAATCGTTAGTGAGGAGGAGGAGTATCAACCAGGGGTGAGCCATGCTCTGCTCAGAAAGCACAGTTTTGCAGAAGAGCAGATATCATTGTAGCAGGCTAGCCCAACCCCTGAGGTAGCATGTAAATACAAGACAGGGTGTGTCACCCATGAATCACACCCCCAGTCGAGGCTGTGGATTAAAGTAGACAGCCCTTATCTTTGCACTGCCCTGTGAATACATAATTAAAAAAATATATATAAAAGTATTAAAAAAATACTGTAGGTGATGTAATAGTTTAAATGGAACTGTAACACCAACATATGGCGCTGTTGGTACTTTGAGCAGCCTGTTATACCAACAGGGGGCTTAAAGTTTTACTGTACAGTACCTCAGCTAAACAGAGTTCATAGAGTATGTAAAACTAATTAATGTACTAGTATAAACATATAATGAAAGCAATGATTGATCAGTTAAAAATTAGGCAGAATAATAGTGAAAGTGACACAGCACATAGCATAATGTTAGTTTTACTACAGTATATTATAAATGAATGAAAATGGGCTTCCAATACTGACCATGTTAAAAGCAGGCAGGGAATGATAACGTATCAAAGTAGACATTGTATGTATGTATGTATGTATGTATGTATGTATGTATGTATGTATGTATGTGCTTACAGAATTCTCTTACTTGGAAAGCAGTAGGCACCCATTTTCAGTTATAATATATAATCTACCAGAGGGGTATGCTGCAGAGAGATGTATGGGGCCCCTCCAAAATTTTGCTATGGGGCCCAAAAAGTTCTATTTAAGTCTAAGCCCAGCAGCAGTGTAGCAAGACTCCCAGATTTGTGGGGCTCTAGTCTGGGCAGAATTCAGTTGGATTAGGGACAGAGCTTATGTTGTCCCAACATGGCATTTTCAAATGTTTGGAGGTATAGTGTGGCAATGCAACGTGACCAGAATTATATTGCTGATCTATCAATCGCCAATACACACTAGAATCATAACCATTATTTATTATATATGCACATAGCACATAGGATTACTGCTAAGAAATAAAAATAACTTTCATGCAAAAGAATATACCAGAGATGTGCAGTGAGCTAAATGGCTCAGGAGGCACTGGAATATACTGTATAGTAGACATTGTCAATTTAACTTTATACTGCTACCTTCTATGGTTGTAACCCTGGTGGCTATTCAGACTTGTTAGCAAACCAAAAAAGTTTGCAATTGGGCAAAACCATGTGCACTGCAGGTGGGGCACATATGACATGTGCAGAGAGAGTTAGATTTGGGTGGGTTATTTTGTTTCTGTACAGGGTAAATACTGACTGCTTTATTTTTACAATGCAATTTAAATTTCAGTTTTAACCCACTACACCCAAATCTAACTCTCTCTGCCCATCTTATATCTGCCCCCACTTGCAGTCCAACAAGGTTTTGACCAATTGCTAACATTTTTGGTTTGCTAACAACTCTTTATAATATATGAGAAGACATTAACCTAACAAAGATGGAGGATGTAACGATAAAGACAAGTTACAGAGATTAACTAAATTCTGATTATTTTTTGGTACAAAGCTATGTTGTACTAATACAGGGCCTGATTTAGGGGTGGCTGTTATCCACGTGTCTGAAGATTTGGACGCATCGTGATTGACAGTAAGGGAGCATTTATGGGAGGTGGCAGGGAGTGTCTAGCAGGGCTTAAAGTGGTCCTGGAGAAGTGGTGGAACTCATTTACCCCACCACCTACCCTCCCCCCTCCCCCTCACATTATGTGGAGCCAGTGCTAGTGTTTTTGGCACCCCTCTACAACTATAAATTAGTGCCCTACTTTCCATACTTTATAAACACAATAGTGTCACTGATACACATAATGCCCACAGTAGTGCCCTTTATACACATCTCTGCCTCTTTCACTCCAGCAGCTCACTGCCTGTGTCTCTCCAGCAGCTCCATGCCCTGTATCCCTCCAGCAGCTTCCCCACCTCTCTTGTCCCTTCAGCCCCCTCTCATCTTGTCTTCAAGATGCACAGTGTCTGCTCCTTTTTATGGATCTTCCTCACTTAAGCTGCGGTGACCACTTGATATCACATACACTGTGCCCAAAAATGAAGCCAATGCGACATAAGGAGGGAATGAATGCTGTCCAACAGACACAGCGTGTGTGAGTACCAGGAGGGGCGGGCTGTAGATGGAGGAGTACCATGGAGCCACCAGGACCTGAGAAAGGGGGAGATGGCTGCAGCTCTTCAGTAATACTAGTGCCGCTTTGACATAGGTGATGTTCTGTTGGAATTACTGTGCTGGGCAATGGAGGAGGTGAAACTAGTTCCCCCAACCATTACAGATGGTGGAACTCCGTTCCGCCTCGTTGTTCCCCCACTTTAACCCCTGGACTGTCTAGATAAGTGCGGGCATGTTGCAACTATTTTGTGTGTGTGTTGCAGCCAGCGACTGGATCTTTGGACGCAGTTTCACTGTCCCTGGCGTCTTAGTTCTGACAGGCATAGAAAGCTTGCTCAGATGTTCCATGGCGCACACAAGTGGCAGATTAGTAACACACCCGGTGGGCTTCTCGTAAAAAATTACGTTTACAGCATTTGCATAATTTCTCAGTTCTACTGCGTGCAATGATTCAGTCACGCTGGGATTTGTTTCCATATCTGAATGAGACCCTTTATTATTTTTTACATTCAACTTCACTTTATCATTCTGCGGAATAGCCATTTGTACTTTGTACTGTATATCTGTGAATTCTCCATTCGTAAGCTTTGCAGAGGGCTGCGTACAGACTGTCAGTTCATTGTGCTCTGCGGTTCGGTTGGGTTACCCTGCAAATTCTGGAACAAATATACTGTAATATGGAATCTTCCACTAGGAACTGTTAGGGACACATTTTTCTGACATGAAATATTCCGCAGCCAAATGTGGAATAAGGAAATTATTACACAGAAGAGTTCTGACAATTTCCCTCATCTATATTCAGAGTAAATCTTGCACATTTCCTTCAAATTCATATGTGTTTGTTTCTCTCCTAGGTCACGTCACACATAATAAGTGGCTTTTAATTTGTGCATTTTCTCTCTTCTATTAGCTGTGTCTATTTGAGACATCCATTAAAGTCAACAGACTTAATTTTATGCAAGGTTTCCTACCAAACATATTAGATTTTGCCTTCAAATGAGCACTGTAGATGGGTTAATGGATGTTTTAAATAGATAATGTTATTAATGGGAAAATTGCATGAATTAAAGCTTGACTGGATATGTTTCAGTGAGAGATTTGTTTTAATTCTGTCACGTTGTTTCTTCCATTGAATTAACACAATTAAAACAGCCCCATTTATTTATTTTTTCCACTTCTGTTGAATGCTCCTGAGTCACCCATGTTGTGAGTCTTGAGGTATTTGTGATGTAAATCAGCAATTCCATAGCTATTATCATACAAGACATGGCTCATATATATTTAGTGTGAATTTATGTCCTGCGGGGTCTAATGTTGCTACCCCAGGCACTGAGATAGAGCAGTTTGCTTAAAGAGCACTTACAGCCACTATTAAACAATAATATATTACAAAGATTGTAATACTGAGCTGAAATATATCCATGAAATATCTAGAGTGTTTATACGTCAATGAATGTGGCAAGCATACTCTCTCTCACTTCTCTGCAGCCCTGATATAAGGTAGGAGCTTCTCTGAGTAGTCCGAAAATCAGATGGCGCTCCCGCATCTCCCAGAAACGTGGGCAAGTATCCCACATTACCCCACAGCTCCCATGTCCGCCCACGACAGATTACAAGTGGGCGGTCTGAGGGGGACCCGATGGCGCATTTCACGCTGAATTGCGTCATTGTAGCCCCCCTGCTTTTTCGGCACTGTATAGCGGGGGGCAGAGCCACGATGACCCTTTCATGATGCCACACCTCCCGGACAGCCCACCTTCCCTCCGGTCATGCCCCCAATGCGCCTACCACGCTGCCCCTCCAGGAGAAGATAGCAGCAAAGTTGGTAAGTATGCAGTAAATTGTTAAGACTATGGCACATAGAACAAATATGCACTGATGACAAATTGAACATAAACAAATTTCACAACATTTCCTGCGCATGTCCTAAATATAAGTGCATACAAAGGAGAGAGTCAACCGCATTCCAAATGCATCTAAACTTATATCTGGAAAGATAAAACAGGGGAGGAGAGGGATGGGGTGTTCATAGAGGTGTAGTATTGCCCCCTTCTCTTAGCAGTGCCCCCAAATCCTCTCTGCATCTTACCTTGTGCCTGCCCCCTGCATCATACTTGCCTACTAGCCCGCAAGCTCACTCCCACGTAGAGTGACCAGATCTCCCGCATTCCGCCCACTTTCTAGTAAACGGGGTAAGATGAGGAGATTTTACAAAGAATTGCAAAGCCGTATAGGGGGGCGGTGCTTAATGACACATACAGTATTTGCCTCATTTTGCCTCACCCCCTACGCACAGACCCATGTATAACATAATGTTGGGGGTGGGGCCTAATGACTGACAGTCCGGCCCTACTCCCCATAGTGGCAAGCAAAGTTCCTCTTGGACTTTATACGTAGGCAACTATTCCCTGCACCCATTGGAGATATGCCTATGGGTGTCCAGACCTCTTTAACAATGCATTCCTATCTCTTCTGTTTACAGTAACCTAAATGCCTGCAGAACCAGCTTTTCAATCTGTAAAGCAGGGCTCTCCCCTAAAACAGGGCTCTTCCCTAAAGGAATGAGAGGAGCTTCACCTGTATGTGACAGAACGAGATCCTTTAATTCTTGTAGTGGAAGCTTGGGATAACATTTGTATTTTGGTTAAATTATCTGAAAATGTCATCTTGTAAGTGTACTGCTACTTTATGTTATCAGTAACTGACACTGGATTTAAACCTGTTTTCTTTTATTTTTAGCTAAACTCTATCGGCTGATGTCGGCTTACATTCATACTGTATAGAGGTTACCATTACACTATACCTATCTAACATTAAGACAATGAGACTTATTGGCAGGGAAAAGGGTCAAGTTTATTTATTTATTTATGTATTTATTGACAGAGAAAGGGTATAGGTCCATACACACTTAACGATAAAATGAGCGACGTCGCTCATTTTCCCCCTCCTTGAGCGACGTCGCTCATTTTATCGTCAAGTGTGTATGCCGCCAGCGACGACCGATGCGCGGCCCCGCGGGTCGGCAACGATCGTCGCTGTCGGTAGGGCATGCATGAAGGATGTGGACTGTCGTCCACGACCTTCATGCAGGGCTGGCGGGGGCGTGACATCACTGAGCGATATGAGCGGTCATATCACTCAGTGCGTACAGGCGGCCGCCGACCGGCCGGCCCGGGAGGGGGAAACATTAGACGATGTCGCTCACAGAGCGACATCGTCTAATGTGTATGGGCCTTATGGTGCAGAAGAAAGAATGGCCCTGCATACAGAAACCATCATTCCCAGCAAGATCATTTTTAATGGCAGCCAACAGCCAGCCCATAGCAAATAATACTCTACCTAGATGGGGGCCATCTGCAAGCCCATAGCAAATAATACTCTACCTAGATGGGGGCCAACTGCCAGCCCAAAGCAAATAATACTCCACCTAGCTGGGGGCAAACCATCAGCCCATAGCAAATAATACTCCAAGCTACTGTAGATGGCCCTCAACCAAGATGGTTGCCAACTGCCAGTTCATAGCAAATAATACTCCAACTTACTGTAGATGGGGCCATAGCAAATAATACTCCAACCAAGATGGGGGCCAACTGCCAGCACATAGCAAATAATACTCCTACCAAGATTGTTGGCCAACTGCCAGTTCATAGCAAATATTACTCCAACCTACTGTAGACGGGGCCATGGCAAATAATACTCCAACCAAGATGGGGGCCAACTGCCAGCCTATAGCAAATAATACTCCAACTTAGATGGGGGTCAACTGCCGGCTGATCACTAATTGCTTAAGGTATCCAACTCCCCTTCCAATGCACAAAAAGCCTACTGGGGTGCTACTGACTCCAGTAGGTAGAATTATCCTATCCGATGTATTGGACGGGAAAACAACTCAAGGCCAATCAAAAGAAAGCCAATGCTGCTGATTCTTAACCACAAAAAAAAGATGACAATCACAATTGAAAAAAAGGGATGATAGGCAGAACAACCGAAGAAGCAAGAGCTTACCCCCAACATATACTAAAAAACACTAAAAGCATATCACAATAAGCCAAACCCCCTAACAATTTAACCCCTGTTGCTAAACCGTCTGCTGAGACATCCTAGAGGTTTAACTTACGACAAGCATTTTACATGCATTCTGTCTTCCTTCTGTTTTTCTTTCTATAATAGGCCCTTACATCTTTCCATAAAAATGACAAATAGGTGCAATGAAAATCACTGTGCCTACTTTAGTTCAATGCATTGACTTGTTGCCGTTCCTACAAAAGCCGTACCGAATTAGGACTGATTATGTCTTCTTTTGAGCAAGACAAGCAAACAGAACTTTAAAGCTGCGGTAATGCAGGATCAATGCTCGATGGAGCATAGACAGAAGAGAAAAAAAAATCAGGCTGCGTCTACGGCTGTTGAACATTTATCCAGCGTTACCCACAGTGGCCATGTAAATGGTCCTGTGATCATCTGAGAGATCAATAACCCTTTTCAAAATGTTGTTTGAGCTGGATTCTGTTCTATTCAGCAGCTGAGGAACAAAACATAGACTCATCTTTTTTTTTAAATGAAAACAATTTGCATCCTTCCAAGGGTGTGTCCTGTGTTATAAAATATTCTGGGGAAAAAATAGTTTACCAGTGTTTCATTCAGGCCTAATCAAAGTTCTCAAACATTCTATTTTACTAACACGTTTCTAAGCTGTTATTACTGCACATACTGTATGATTATGTAAAAATATTTGATCTCTGCCACTTTTTGTGAAACCTTCCTTCTTAGTAGTTCTCTAAGACAGGAGCACTGAACATTAGGACAACATACAGTATGACCCGCATAACTTCCTATTGGTTGAGCTAGTCAAATATCTCCCAATCAGTGCATGCTGTACCAGCTTTTACTATACGCATATAGCCTGGAGGAGAATAGGTCCCAAGATCTCTCTTGGTGGCCTCACCATCATATAATACTCCAAGAGCACTCTCTGTGTATTTTCTGTCATGTAAGCAACCTCGGTTGTACCCATCATCTGCAAGACATGCAGCAGCTTGTGTTGCAGAAACAGGGCAGTTCTCAGTGTGGACTGTGGGGACGATGTAGCAAACATTCTAAAGAGCAGAGATGGAGAAGTTGCCCTTAGCAGCCAATCAGCTTACAGCTAACGTTTTATAGAATGTACGTGATAAATTATAGCTAGAAGTTTGTTGGTTGCTATGGGCCATTTCTCCACTTAGATGGTTTGATACAGTACATCTCTCACACAGGGAAACCATTGAATGATCTGTCCCCAAATCGGACTTGTGTACAACTCTGAAAGAGGCCCACAGATTCCAACCACATATCAGGGTATAATTTCTTCTGTTACTCTGAAAATAGTCGTAGAGGAGGAAGCTGCCACCAAACACTATTCATAGACCTGGATTACTCAAAACTCCTTGAATGTGGACAGAATGTATCAAGCAAAAATATAGGTCAAACCTCTGAAAATCACAAAACATTTGGCTCACCGGCGCTGCAGTCCCCACAGAACTTTGCAATGTGCCCAGATGCATCAAGCTCCGGTAAGAAAATCTTTCCAGAGCTTGTTCCCAACAGGCAACGCCATCTATAGATATCCGAAGTATCTCTCTCCATCCCCCCATGGCTAGTGCATGTGTTGGCTGACAACTGAAAATGCACTTTAGGACACCAGGCTAATAAACCCAGATGTCCTCTCATCGCAGAGGGACAACTATTATCAGTTGAGCTGTCCTGAGGGTAAGTATTCATGCATATTGGCCCTCATTCAGAGTTGATCGCACGTAGCAACTTTTTGCTGCTCGTGCGATCAACTTGACGCTGCCTATGGGGAGTGTATTTTAGCATAGCAAGGCTGCGATCGCTTGTGCAGCCCTGCTATGCTGAAAAAGTTTCCTGCAAAACTAGACCAGGGTCTGACTTACTTACCCTGTGCGACGGATCCAGCGACGAAGGTCCCGAGATTGACGTCAGACATCCGCCCTCCAAACACCTGGACACGCCTGCGTTCGTCTCACCACGCCTGGAAAACAGTCAGTTGTCACCCCGGAACGCCTCCCGCATGTCAGTCTTCTTGCGATCGCCCCTGTGATCACCTTTTCCGCAGGCGGTGTCGCTGCCCAACGATGGCTCTTGCCAGGAAATGACACGTGTGCGCAATGCGTTCACTGTGCATGCGCAGTTCTGATCCATTCGCACTGCTGCGACAAACTACAGCGTGCGAATGGGTCGGAATGACCACCATAGTGTTAATAAACGCCGGTTTGCATGCAATAAGGTGCTGGATGTATCGCACAGAATATGTGATACATGATACATGCTGCCCTATATGTACTATTTACTTCTCAGACATATTGCTGCTCAAAAATCATACTAATTGCCAGATACTTGACCTTTCACATGCAGTGCTTGACCTCTTGGAGCTGCAGAAATACTCTATGGCTTGTGAAAAATTCATTATGGTCATCTAATGGGAATCTCCAACCAAGATTTATATTTTGTTGTTTACAGTAGCAAACAAACCATTTACCGTTATATTTCAGGGAATTCTATTAACAGCGGCTTTGAATGGCTATAATTGCCACCATGAGAATGCTGGCACTTGTGACAGGTGAGTTAACTTTTTACTGGCTTAGTTACAAAGATATCGGACAGCCATCTTTGGCTGATCCCAATGAAGAGGTGATGATGAACATAAGAAATAGGGTACATATTTTTTCAAAGCTGCCCCCAATCACATATACTGTAGGGGGGAATTTGATTGATCGTGGTAAATTACCGCACAAAAACAAACAAACAAACAAACAAGCATTTACCATGATTTATTGCCCCTGTTTTGTGCAATAATTGACCCATTTTTATGTGAAAACACATGGATCAGCCGGGATAAGTTCTCCTGCCTCGGGCAGTTGACATAAATTCACAATACTGCTGGATTGAATTAGTCCTCAAAGATGAATTAGCCGATGTAAATTACCACGGATAACTGAATTCCCCCTAAATTGTAAAATATAAATCTTGTGTGGACATACCATTTAACAAAACAAAAACAAAGGCATAACATCTTATCCATCATGGCAGAGCTCCACAGGTTTCTAGCTTGGGTTTGAGAAAGTGTGCTGCATATTCATTGGGTAGGAAATAATATATTATTCAGAATGACTAATATGACTCATATTTAGAGTACATAATGTGACTGTATTGGCATATGAGAGAATGGTTTAGCTATAAGAAAAAAAATAATAGAAAAACTATTTTTAAAACCTTACTCACTTATATAGTCTGGAGGAGATGCTGAGCCTGAACCTAGTCACATTCACACAAGAGGTCTGCAATGGAAATTACATCTTTACATTAATTTGGCCCCTGTGATTCCTTGATAGACCTCAATTAACACTTTTCCCGGAGGCATCACCACAGGTTTCCAACATTTACTATGAAATTTTGATTCCATTGGCAATTACAATGTAGCACGCAAGCTTTAAATTAATATTTTATTTCAATTATTACACAATACATTTGGAACATGCTTCACACTTTAATTGCATACTGTCAGACGTATATTGTATATGAAATGAGATTTTGAAGAAAAAAAAATTGCTCTTGAGCTATGGTATCCATATTTCTCGTAATAAAGCTGTAGCAGCCTGTGCAAACTGACGGCCACATACTGAACACCTTATCAGGGCAGTTATGCAAAGTTGGGAATTTGATGTCCATAATCGCACAAAAGTTCTACTTGATCTTAATTAACAGTTTTTCATTTAGATGCCTGCAGTTGTGTCGATATTGATCCAGAGGAATTGTTATAATTTCTCCAGTTCATAATCCTGATCATTGCAAATAGGAGAAAAGCCCCTCTGATATATATTCACTCAGCAGCTGTCCCGCTCACTGTAGTAAGGTGCCCACTGGAAGCGTCTCAGTTCCACAACTTGTATACGAAGATGCTAACATCGGACGCACTTCGGTCGATAATCGACCTTAGTATCCTTATGGTCATGAAGCATAGTGGAACTATGAGGCCAGAGCCATTGTAAATGCATACGGGATCGTAGTCACAAACTATGACCGATCCCTGGGATGGTCGCGCCACACCTGTTATGAGCCACGGCTGTGGCTCATTCCTGTTTTGCATTTTGGTTATGTATTTTATGTTATACTTCTGTTTATGTTCCCCGTGGGTGTCATGGGGTGTTCGGAGCTCACCGTTAAGGAGAGGGTACTGTTATGAACCACAGGTAGTGGTTCATTCCTGTTTTCTGTATTTTATGTTTATACTTCTCTTGCTGGCCAGGATTTCACTTTGCTCTGGTTTAGAAGATTATTTGTTTGCTGTCGGTGGTGAGTCTGTGTAATTGCAGCCTGTTTCCATGTGGTTGGTCTCACCTGTCTGCTAATTGCATCTGGTCAGTTTGGAGTCATGCAACAGGGCAGCTGCACGACATAATTAATTAGGGCTCTCTGTTATATTCTGGCTCAGTGCAATACACAGACGCTGGTGATAGTTCCAGAGTTCTTGAGTTCTGAGCTAGTCCCTGCCAGTTCCTGAGCTCCTGTCTAGCAGTGTCTGTCTAGCTGCTTCCAGTGTCGGTTCCAGTGTCAGTTCCAGTGTCAGTTCCAGTGTCTGATCCCGTGTCCTGCCATGAAGCGTTCCTGTCCAGAAGTCCTGTGGCTTTGTCTGTGCCTGGTCGAGTATCTGGCTTCTTGGTGTCCACCGGTTTGTCGTTTGGGATTCTGCCTGTCCTCCGGTTCTGAGAGTCTGTGTCGGCTACATTGGGGGTTCCTGTCCGTTTGCCAGTATTTGTACCGGTTCCGTGAGTAGCGGCTTTGCCGCGTCCGTCGGCCTAGGCCGCTGTATTCTTTGGTTTTATTTTACTGGTGTTTTGCAGAGGGTTCTGCATATGCTGTCACCGCCGGTACACAACAGTATTGTGTCGGCGTGTGGACAGCATTTCCTTTGTTGTTCTTTTCCTTTGGCGGCGTGCCGCACATATACTTAGTTTTAGGGTTGTTAGTAGCCCCTAGCCTTCTGTTTGCTTTAGTTAGAGGTCCCCTTGTTAATATCCTGTCTCGGTTCACGCCTTGTCTCACTCTAAGACCTGGGGGCATCAGAGTTGGGCAGACCTAATCCGCCCTTCAAACGCGGCTGCCGTGGGCCCAAGAAACCATAGTCACGCAAGCGTGAACTGACCACACGGGTGAAACAATGGAGGTAGGCTGCTAGGGGCTATTTCCAAACCACACCTTATTTCAGCGTCACGTTCTGGTGCTCTGGACTCACTACGCAACATCTCCCTTGTTCTGAGCACCAGGAACCTAACATTATCACCAGCCATACAACAAAAAAGAAACAAAGCTAAATAGTAGTTTTTTTCTTTTTTGGCCCAGTCCAGTGTCCTGTCTAGAATCCAGTCCTGTCAAGAATCCAGTCCTGTCTAGAACTCAGTGTGCAGAATCCAGTCCGGTGTTTAGAATCCAGTCCTGTCTAGAATTCAGTGTGCAGAATCCAGTCCGGTGTGCAGAATCCAATCCGGTGTTCAAAAATCCAGTCCAGTCTTGTCTTGTCTAAGAATCTTGTCTAGAATCTTGTCTAGAATCTTGTCTTAGAATCATGTCTGGAATCGTGTCTAGAATCTTGTCTAAGAATCTTGTCTAGAATCTTGTCTTAGAATCGTGTCTAGTCTTGTCTTGTCTAGTTTAAAATCCTCCTATGCCTACTATGCAAGCCCTGCAAGCATCTCTCTCAGCCCTGAACTCTGCTTTCGGTGCTTTGAAACCTGAGCGGCTGGAAGTTTTGCAGCAATCCTTAAAGCAACTGCAAAACCTTCTGACCAAAATGTTGCTTATTTTGCCAGAAGTTGTTGAGAGTTTATCCTCTAAAGAGACTCTTGTTCACAGTATGGTGACAAGTGAATCCTCAGGTTTAATTAAAGAGAAAAGGTTTAAAAGTTTTCCGCGGCCCAGGCTCTCAGAAGAGGAGCGTCTGCGTCGCAGAAACTCAAATTTATGCCTATATTGTGGGGGTTTAGGCCACTATCTGCAGACCTGTGAGTTGCGCAAGCCAAAGTGTGGCGACAAGTCCTGCCCTCTGGCCAAGTTGAGTCAGGATACAAGACCTACTCCTGTCTCTACTGTGGCAGAGGTACTTGTCACACAACCCACACTAAAAAGCACTCTGTCCTATAATTGGGGTCCTTGGGCTAGGGAGCCCCATTATAGATTCAGGAACCAAAGGAGAATGTTTCTCTCCTCTCTTGATTTTCCTGTTGAAGCAGAATTGCAAACCCCTGGAGCAGTGCCCGGGGTCCTGGAGCGGTGCCCGATGCCCGGGGTCCTGGAGCGGTGCCCGATGCCCGGGGTCCTGGAGCGGTGCCCGGGGTCCTGGAGCGGTGCCCGATGCCCGGGGTCCTGGAGCAATGCCCGGGGTCCTGGAGCGGTGCCCGATGCCCGGGGTCCTGGAGCGGTACCCGATGCCCAGAGTCCTGGAGCGGTACCCGATGCCCAGAGTCCTGGAGCGGTACCCGATGCCCTGGGTCATAGAAGGACATCGAATATTATAGCTCAGATGTCAATACCAGAAGGGGTCTCAGAAGCTGTTACCCCAGGTAGGGACTTGAAAAGCGCAACTCCAGAGAAGGTGTCTAAAACCATAGTTCTAGAAGGGAACTCGAGAAGCAAAACCCCAGAAGGGATCTTTGAAGTAATATCCCCAAGTGGGGTCTCGAGAGACACAGCCCCAGAGAAGGGTCTAGAAGTCGCTTCCTCAGGAAAGGACTCAAGAGGCATAGCATTAGTGGAGGTTCTGAAGGTTATAGCTTCAGCAAAAGTCCTGGAAGTCATTGTCCCGGGAGAAGTTTCGATAATTATCGACTCAGAGAGGGAGGCTGACGGCCCAGTCCCAGAGAGGGAGGCTGACGGCCCGGTCCCAGAGAGGGAGGCTGACGGCCCGGTCCCAGAGAGGGAGGCTGACGGCCCGGTCCCAGAGAGGGAGGCTGAAGGCCCGGTCTCAGAGAGGGAGGCCGACGGCCAGGTCCCAGTAAAAGAATCCGAGGTGCTGACCCCAGCGGGGTTCCCGAAGGCCACTGCCCCAGCGGGGCTCCCGAAGGCCACTGCCCCAGCGGGGTTCCCGAAGGCCACTGCCCCAGCAGGGTTCCTGAAGGCCACTGCCCCAGCGGGGTTCCCAAAGGCCACTGCCCCAGCGGGGTTCCCAAAGGCCACTGTCTCGGGTGGGTTTCAGAAAGTCACTGCCCCGGGTGGGGTTCCGAGGGCCACTGCCCCGGGTGGGGTTCCGAGGGCCACTGCCCCGGGTGGGGTTCCGAGGGCCACTGCCCCGGGTGGGGTTCCGAGGGCCACTGCCCCGGGTGGGGTTCCGAGGGCCACTGCCCCGGGTGGGGTTCCGAGGGCCACTGCCCCAGGTGGGGTTCAGAAAGTCACTGCCCCAGGTGGGGTTCAGAAAGTCTCAGCCTCGAGTAAGGTCAGTAGTGACCAGGTCCTAGCAAAGCACTCTAGTCAGTCAGATGGGAAGGAAGCAGATCCTGACTCTGTTTATATCTCAACATCTATAATCTTTGATGGGGACTTAGTCCAATTTCTGGCGCTTTACAAACACTATTACATCATTATGTTGTCTAGACCATTTCTGGGCATCACTTCAGAGAACCTTGTGCTCTATCTGATATATTCCTTTAGAGGGGAGCCTTTTGAGTGGGCATCCAATTTAATGAAAACTGAAGATCCCATTCTTCAGGATCCCCCAGCATTCAGTGATGCAGTTATTAAGAGATGTGGTTCCAAAGAAATTGGTTCAGGTTCCTCTAGGTCACCCGTCTTATATGCTGAGAGTCCACCGTATACTGTAAACTCGGCACAAGAGTCTCAGCCCGTTGTTTTGACTGCAGGATGTGCTTTTCTGTCTTCTTCTAATAGTAGTACTTTGCCTGAAAGTTCAGCTCCCAAGGTTAAGAAACCAATCTCTGATTTGAACCCAGCCTTGCTGGGAGGTACCATCAGTTCAGACAATGTTTGGGGAATTACCTTGGTCAGACCTCAAGAACTTTGTAAAAATAAGAAGAAGAAGAAGAAAAAGAAATAATTATTGACTCTTGCCTTGTTAAAAAAAAAGTTTTTTTTCCTGGTCTTGTGTCCTGTGGCCACCGTCAAGGGGGGGGGGGGCACTGTTACAAGCTGTTGCCACAGCTTGTTTCTGTTTTCTTGCCTGTTAGACCAGTGTGTCAGGTTTTTTTTGTATCCCTTGTTTTGGAAAGACTGAATTTTGGGGTCCGTTGACCCCTCCTCAAGGGGGGGGGGGTACTGTTATGAGCCATGGCTGTGGCTCATTCCTGTTTTGCATTTTGGTTATGTATTTTATGTTATACTTCTGTTTATGTTCCCCGTGGGTGTCATGGGGTGTTCGGAGCTCACCCTTAAGGAGAGGGTACTGTTATGAACCACAGGTAGTGGTTCATTCCTGTTTTCTGTATTTTATGTTTATAGTTCTCTTGCAGGCCAGGATTTCCCTTTGCTCTGGTTTAGAAGATTATTTGTTTGCTGTCGGTGGTGAGTCTGTGTAATTGCAGCCTGTTTCCATGTGGTTGGCCTCACCTGTCTGCTAATTGCATCTTGTCAGTTTGGAGTCATGCAACAGGGCAGCTGCACGACATAATTAATTAGGGCTCTCTGTTATATTCTGGCTCAGTGCAATACACAGACGCTGGTGATAGTTCCAGAGTTCTTGAGTTCTGAGCTAGTCCCTGCCAGTTCCTGAGCTCCTGTCTAGCAGTGTCTGCCTAGCCGCTTCCAGTGTCGGTTCCAGTGTCGGTTCCAGTGTTGGTTCCAGTGTCTGATCCCGTGTCCTGTCCAGAAGTCCTGTGGCTTTGTCTGTGCCTGGTCGAGTATCTGGCTTCTTGGTGTCCACCGGTCTGTCGTTTGGGATTCTGCCTGTCCTCCGGTTCTGAGAGTCTGTGTCGGCTACATTGGGGGTTCCTGTCCGTTTGCCAGTATTTGTACCGGTTCCGTGAGTAGCGGCTTTGCCGCGTCCGTCGGCCTAGGCCGCTGTATTCTTTGGTTTTATTTGTTACTGGTGTTTTGCAGAGGGTTCTGCATATGCTGTCACTGCCGGTACACAACAGTATTGTGTCGGCGTGTGGACAGCATTTCCTTTGTTGTTCTTTTCCTTTGGCGGCGTGCCGCACATATACTTAGTTTTAGGGTTGTTAGTAGCCCCTAGCGTTCTGTTTGCTTTAGTTAGAGGTCCCCTTGTTATTATCCTGTCTCGGTTCACGCCTTGTCTCACTCTAAGACCTGGGGGCATCGGAGTTGGGCAGACCTAATCCGCCCTTCAAACGCGGCTGCCGTGGGCCCAAGAAACCATAGTCACGTAGGCGTGAACTGACCACACAGGTGAAACAATGGAGGTAGGCTGCTAGGGGCTATTTCCAAACGACACCTTATTTCAGCGTCACGTTCTGGTGCTCTGGACTCACTACGCAACATCTCCCTTGTTCTGAGCACCAGGAACCTAACAACACCTGCATTTGACTAGCTAACCTACCCCCCCCCCACCCCCATTATCAACCACAAATGCTTCTTGACTGTCAATCACTTGGCAGATAAATCCTTACTGTGACCGCAGTTGCAAGACTATCGTGGCACATGCGTAATGTGACATACTTATAGGCAGTGCCATAAAATCGCTCCGCAGTGTACAATATCGCCACTGAATCCATCTCTTAATCTGGCCCAGTATTCAGAGACTGGAAATAAATATGGATACACTAAGCTGCAGCTACCATACATTGGAAGATAAGAAGGAAAGAGAGAGAATGATGGGAACAGATGTTGCTCATGCATAGATTCCACCTGTTCTCCCATGTATTGTAATTAAATGGAAAATATTTCTCTGAGCAGTGAGACTTATCTCTGGTAAAGGTTATATGGTAGAAATCCAAAAATATACAGCACTCTCGTGATAACAGAACACAAGTAACTGAAGGCTGTACTTAGTGAAGGCAAGAGTAGAGGCACTGGTTCTTAGTGATGGACAGATTAGGGGCACTGGTTCTTACTGAAGGACAGAGTAGGGGCACTGGTTCTTACTGAAGGACAGAGTAGGGGCACTGGTTCTTAGTGAAGGATAGAGTAGGGGCAACGGTTCTTAGTGAAAAATAGAGTAGGGGCACTGGTTCTTAGTGAAGGATAGAGTAGGGGCAACGGTTCTTAGTGAAAAAGAGTAGGGGCACTGGTTCTTAGTGAAGGACAGAGTAGGGGCACTGGTTCTTACTGAAGGACAGAGTAGAGGCACTGGTACTTACTGAAGGGCAGAGTAGGGGCACTGGTTCTTAATGAAGGATAGAGTAGGGGCAATGGTTCTTTGTGAAAGATAGAGTAGGGGCACTGGTTCTTAGTGAAGGACAGAGTAAGGACACTGGTTCTTAGTGAAGGATAGAGTAGGGGCACTGGTTCTTAGTGAATGAGAGCGTAGAGGCACTGGTTCTTAGTGACAAACAGATTAGGGGCACTGGTTCTTACTGAAGGACAGAGTAGGGGCACTGGGTCTTAGTGAAAGATAGAGTAAGGGCAACGGTTCTTAGTGAAAAATAGAGTAGGGGCACTGGTTCTTAGTGAAGGACAGAGTGGGGGCACTGGTTCTTAGTGAAGGACAGAGTAGGGGCGCTGGTTCTTAGTGAAGGATAGAGTAGGGGTGCTGGTTCTTAGTGAAGGATAGAGTAGGGGCAATGGTTCTTAGTGAAAATTAGAGTAGGGGCACTGGTTCTTAGTGAAGGACAGAGTAGGGGCACTGGTTCTTACTGAAGGATAGAGTAGGGCACTGGTTTTTAGTGAAGGATAGAGTGGGGACAATGGTTCTTAGTGAAGGACAGAGTAGGGGCACTGGTTCTTACTGAAGGACAGTGTAGGGGCAATGGTTCTTTGTGAAAGATAGAGTAGGGGCACTGGTTCTTAGTCAAGGAGAGAGTAGAAGCATTGGTTCTTAGTGATGGACAGATTAGAGGCACTGGTTCTTAGTGACTGACAGATTAGGGGCACTGGTTCTTACTGAAGGACAGCAGGGGCACAGGGTCTTAGTGGAAGATAGAGTAGGGGCAACGATTCTTAGTGAAGGACAGAGTGTGCGCACTGGTTTTTAGTGAAGGACAGAGTAGGGGCACTGGTTCTTAGTGAAGGATAGAGTAGGGGCAACGGTCCTTGGTGAAAAATAGAGTAGGGGCTCTGGTACTTAGTAAAGGACAGAGTAGGGTCACTGGTTCTTACTGAAGGATAAAGTAGGGGCAATGGTTCTTAGTGAAGGACAGAGTGGGGGCACTGGTTCTTAGGGAAGGAAAGAGTAGGGGCGCTGGTTCTTAGGGAAGGACAGAGTAGGGGCGCTGGTTCTTAGGGAAGGACAGAGTAGGGGCGCTGGTTCTTAGGGAAGGACAGAGTAGGGGCACTGGTTCTTACTGAAGGATAGAGCAGAGGCACTGGTTCTTAGTGAAGGAGAGAGTAGAGGCACTGGTTCTTAGTGAAGGAGAGAGTAGAGGCACTGGTTCTTTGTGAAGGATAGAGTAGGGGCAACAGTGAAAAATAGAGTAGGGGCACTGGTTGTTAGTGAAGGACAGAAGCGGGTCACTGGTTCTTAGTGAAGGACAAAGTAGGGGCACTGGTTCTTAGTGAAGGACAGGGTAGTGGTGCTGGTCCTTAGTGAATGACAGAGTATGGGCACTGGTTCTTAGTAAAGGACATACAGTAGTAGGGGCAATAGTTCTTAGTGAAGGACAGAGTAGGGGCACTGGTTCTTAGTGAAGGGCAGAGTAGGGGCACTGGTTCTTAGTGAAGGGCAGAGTAGGGGCACTGGTTCTTAGTGAAGGGCAGAGTAGGGCACTGGTTCTTAGTGAAGGGCAGAGTAGGGGCACTGGTTCTTAGTGAAGGGCAGAATAGGGGCACTTGTGCTGAAAGAGTGCAGATTTCATTTTGCTGAGCAAAGTTAATAAGATAATGCTTAGATAGGGCATTTTCAGTGATCTTTCTTGCTATGCACAGCCATTCCCACCCCGCAGGAGGGTTTGAATGCTGGCTCCAAATAAATAAACAAACAAATAAATAAATAAATGGAATACTGTACAAAGACAATTTTAAATTACACTGTAATTGCATAAGACTGCCCCAAAGGCTCATTTACCAATTTAGTAAAAAAAAAAAGTTATAAAATGCCCTCTCTCCCAGCAAATCCCCAAAATGCCCTATGCCATGGCCACCCGGCAGAAATACTGTACGGATGTACAACATGCTGTACTGTCATCAGCTAGTCAGTCGCAAGTGCTTTCCTAAGTTGGTTGGACACCCTGCTGGTAGCTGCTGTAAGAAGGATTACACACTGTTTTTTTATGCCATCAAAGAGTCAACAGCATTGTGCTGTCCACCCTGGTGCTGGTTTGCTATAACTACTTTTGCAGTCTACCTGTTGCAGTTGGAATTTAGCTGTTTACTAATGCATTTTATATATTGTTCTTTGACTAAATTACAATTTGCTACTGTGAACCAGTAGCTTTGGGACACTTCCCTTTAGTGCACTGCTACAGGAACCACAAAACAGCATCTGCATGTCATGTGACTTCACAGCGCCTTCAGATACTGACAGTCCCAGGAGCAGCTCACTTTCTGGTTAGCATCACTACAATGGTTCCTTACTGTACATCCCTATCAGAGATTTTAGACTCTCTAGCTAGAGGATGGGGCCTGTATGCAGGCTTCATGTGGGCCCGCTCCTCTCTGCTGTCTTATAGATAAGCCAATGCTCTCTATATCATCTGTACACGTTTATAATCATGTGAAATAATACAGGATACAGTAAATAGATGACTGCCAATGCCGTGAAAGAATTGCTCACTTAATAAATGCACCATTTTAAAATCTATTAGAGCGGCTCTTTGTTTTTCTGAGCTACAGTAAGTAGCTTATTGATCCATTTAAACATTAGTTTTTATTGTTCATATCAACTGGTTATCCAAGCCCAGAACCCTGATTAGAATTCTCCCGTCACTCAATGGCACTGTCCCCTCTATCACTCTACAGCACAGAGGTAATAGCGCAGATTATCTGCCCATTTAACAGCGTAATAGAAACACAGTTAGGGGCATTTATGAAAGAACCCTGCAAAATAATAATTTTGCAAATAATGGTGCTCAGTAGAGAGGAACGTGTGTAAAGCGGGGAGCACACAAAATATTAATATCCCTCTGTAGCTCAGCGTGAAAAGGGCTTGGCGTACACTGGGAGCAAACATACCTGATGCTCATAATACACTTGCCCTATGCCAGGTATTGTAAGGTTCGACATAGGGGAATCACATTTGGAACATGTCTATAATGATAGTTTGTGCATTGGCTTTCCCTTAAGGACACCTCTTCCCATGCCTCTGCTCCGAGCATCAGATATCCACACTTAAACCATGTATGATGTGACAGTGGGGGTCATTCCGAGTTGATCGCACGCTGCCGATTTTCGCTGTGCTACGATCAGGTCTCTACTGCGCATGCACCACAATGAGCACACACGTCGTATGGGTACAATGCGGATCGTTGCTGAGCTATGGATTTAACGAAGAATCCATACGCACAGCCGATCGCAAGAAGATTGACAGAAAGAGGGCGTTTATGGGTGGCAACTGACCGTTTTCTGGGAGTGGTATGGAAAACGCAGGTGTGTCCGGGCATTTGGAGGGCGGGTGTGTGACGTCAATTCTGGCACCAAAAAGACTGAAGTGATCGCAAGGGCTGAGTAAGTTCAGAGCTACTCAGAAACTGCACAAAATGTTCTTGCAGAGCTCGGCTGCACACGCGTTTGCACACTTGCAAAGCGAAAATACACTCCCCTGTGGGCGGCGACTATGCGTTTGCACGGCTGCTAAAAACAGCTAGCGTGCAATCAACTCGGAATGACCCCCAGTATACGTCACCTTCTGCTACTGCTTTTCACTATGATGTCCTTGACCTCTGTTCTTCTTTTTCTTTCCTTTTTTCCCCCCATGACATTTGGCACCTCCCTTATAGGACCTCTCTGTTGCAGCGTCATAGTTAATTGTTTTCCTTTTTTCCATAGATCTGTTTACCCCCTTTCCCTCCCCCCCTGTAGTTGCATAGAAACCAGTTATCTATGTTTTATTCACTTTCTGTTCTCATTCCAGCTGTAAAATAGCTCTCATATTTTGCTTCTGTTTTTCCTTCTATGTAATTGTTTCCGCCTATTTTTCTGAGCACTCAAAATAAAGGATTACAAACAAAATGTTTGCACAATTCATTTTTGTCCATTCATTTTTAAATGCTATTTTATGGCACCGCATTTTTGTACGACCTTTGTTATAAACGTCTGTAACTCTATTTTCATATACACAGTGATACAGTGCATGCTGAAGAAACAGAAACACTCAACACTACATCAAGACAGTATACGTAGTACTGTGCACTAAAAACTAAAATACAAAACAGAATTAATACCGTGTCTGCTATTGGGTCTGGGACAAGAATGTGGATTCTGTACCATAATTATCAAGATGCCTTGTCTGCTAGTACAATACACTACTCTCTCAGACCAAAGAGTTAATATTTACACTACGTAGTATTTTAAATACTTCTGTACATATGGTAGCCCCTAATTTGCATATTTTTGTAGGTAGCACCATGGGGCTGTGAACAGACTTCTATGGGACAAAGGGGGCGATGCGATCAGGTCAGAACTGCGAATGTATATGCACCGCAATGCGCAGACGTGTCGCTCGGGTACAAAGCGGATCGTTGCTGTGCGATGGGTTTTATGAAGAATCCATTCGCACAGCCGATCGCAAGGAGATTGACAGGAAGAAGGCGTTTGTGGGTGGCAACTGACCGTTTTCAGGGAGTGGTTGGAAAAATGTAGTCGTGTCCAAGCGTTTGCAGGGAGGCTGTCTGACGTCAATTCCGGTCCCGGATAGGCTGAAGTGATAGCAGCAGCTGAGTAAGTTCTGGGCTACTCAGAAACTGCAATAGATTTTTGTACCGCTCTGCTACACGTGTGTTCGCACACTTGCACAGCTAAAATACACTCCCCTGTAAGTGGCGACTATCTGATCGCAGCGCTGCAAAAACCTGCTAGCGAGCGATCAGGTCTGAATTAAGCCCAAAATCCGGGCAATTTGGTATTCCACACCGTTGCAATGACGCATAACAGCCATCGCCTGCATTTAAATTGATCTCATAGTGTGCCAAAATGTTAATGTCGTATCAAAGTCCAACCTCCTACCACTTTAATAGCAACACTTTCCATATATAAATCATTTCAGCATTTCCGCTCAAAAAACAAACTTGAGTTTACTTTCATTTATGGCTTAAATTAATCATTATGGGGCAACTGGATTACATTAACACTTGTATGTTACAATCGAAGAGTACACATAGAAATGTGCCCCTTGAAGAAGCACAAAAGCACAGTAGACCTCGTCTCTAAGGGTGTGTACACACGGTGAGATAAATCTGTAAGATTTTGACTATATAGTCAAAATCTTATGAAAAGTTAGTGCATATCTCATGGTGGTAGGCAGCTTGCGATACAGATTCGATCCTGATGCGCGCTCCCGTGGGGTCGGTATCGTAAGGCTAGATAGACTGTGCAGGCAAGTCAATCTTGACTATCTAGTGTACAATCTAGTACAAAGTATAGTCAGAATTGGCACTTAGTCAAAATCGTACATAGACAAAATCTCAAGCAAATTGTCAAAATCTGTCCTATCTGTGCTATCTTGGCTCTGGGGGAGTTCAAGGGAAATCGCATAGTCAAAATCGAACATAGCAGGGATCTCACCGTGTGTACACACCCTAAGTTCAAAATTGAAATCCGTGTGCAGAGTGAAAATAGATGGATGAGCAAGTATTGCTCCTAACATTGGGCCTCATTTCGAGTTGATCGCACGATGACGATTTTCACAGCACAGCGATCAGGTTACTGCTGCACATGCATATGCACCGCAATGCGCACGCGCGTCGTATGGGTACAAACAGCATAGTTGCTGTGCAACACTTCTAGCGACTAATCCATTCGCACCGCCGTTCACAAGGAGATTGACAGAAAGAGGGCGTTTATGGGTGTCAACTGACCGTTTTCTGGGAGTGGTAGGGAAAACGCAGGCATGTCCAGGCGTTTGCAGGGCGGGTGTCTGACGTCAATTCCAGGATCGGACAGGCTGAAGTGATCGCAAGGGTTGAGTAAGTTCAGACCTACTCAGAAACTGCAAAAAACTTTTTTGTCCCACTCGGCTGCACATGCGATCGCACACTTGCAAAGCGAAAATACACTCCCCCATGGGCGGCGACTATACATTTGCACGGCTGCAAAAAGTATCTAGCGAGCGATCAACTGGGAATGAGGGCCGTTGTTCCCTGTCCAGCCCATTATCTTTTTTTTAGAATACTGTGAAAAAATTTTTTTTTAGCAGCGTTCCATCAGTCTAGGACAGGGGTTCTCAAACTTGGTCCTCAGGACCCCTCACCGTTCACGTTTTCCAGGTCACCCGGCAGGTGCACGGTGTATCACCAACTGTCACATTTTAAAAATCCACAGGTGACCTGAAAAATATGAACCATGTGGGGTCCTGAGGACCGAGTTTGAGAACCTGTGATCTAGGCAATCCAGTGCATGGCTGCTCCTACTCTGTACTTGGAGCACCCTCACTCTTTACAAATCCTCCCTACAAGTGTGCGAATACTACTAAACCGCAAACACTGCTGCTTGCTCCACAAACTCAGGCACATTGGTGGAAACCTAGACGTACCAGCTCAAATTGAGGTGCATGATGTCAGGGTAATGTACTACACTGCAACAATTTTGCATGCCATAACTCAGGTCCCGTGTCAGTATAATCCAGTTTTATTGTCACAGAAAACATAATATGAAGAAATATAGATAATGCAATTAATACTGTACTATATACTCAAGCTATAGCAGTGTTAGATGTTTATACTGTAGACAGGACACAGCTAGGAATATTTGAAAATAATAATTTCCCAATCCCGGCTCAGCGTGCTCATTTTGTTACCAGCAGTTCCAGAGAAACAAACTAATTAATGTAATAAAACTTTTTTTTATTGTAATTTTAGTTGGGATCATATGGTTGATTAAAATTGGCTTTGACCCTTGCAACGGACATAAGTCTTAATTATGTGCATTTTATTGTTAACTTACAAAGCATTTTATTAGTTTTACTAATGTATTACACATATTTTTGTACAGAATGCATATGGGGCATATAAAACAAACTGACCATACAGTAAAAATGTTATACTACTTTCTAACTGGTTCAATTACAGTTACTACAATGGGGTGGGTGACCACTTGTATAATAAAATGTATTGAGATTTCTGAGGTAGTTTATCAAAGGAAGAAGTTCTTCAAATCTTGCGAAAGCGGCCATTTTCTGCTGGAGCCATCAATGACTCTCTATTGGATAGGCTACTCCCTGCAATATTATCAAAGACACTGGTGGTACAGAAAACAAAAAATGCAATTCAGAAAAAATTCTTTACTTACTGAATACATTTCCCCCCCCTTTATATTTATATTACAATTTTTTCTTCTTTTCTCAGCTGACAAAACACAGAATCTATTGCCACTTCTCCATCATGTTACTGTTGGAAAATAAGATTTTACTTACCGATAAATCTATTTCTCGGAGTCCGTAGTGGATGCTGGGGTTCCTGAAAGGACCATGGGGAATAGCGGCTCCGCAGGAGACAGGGCACAAAAAGTAAAGCTTTTTCCGATCAGGTGGTGTGCACTGGCTCCTCCCCCTATGACCCTCCTCCAGACTCCAGTTAGGTACTGTGCCCGGACGAGCGTACACAATAAGGGAGGATTTTGAATCCCGGGTAAGACTCATACCAGCCACACCAATCACACCGTACAACTTGTGATCTAAACCCAGTTAACAGTATGATAACAGCGGAGCCTCTGAAAGATGGCTTCCTTCAACAATAACCCGAATTAGTTAACAATAACTATGTACAATTTATGCAGATAATCCGCACTTGGGATGGGCGCCCAGCATCCACTACGGACTCCGAGAAATAGATTTATCGGTAAGTAAAATCTTATTTTCTCTATCGTCCTAGTGGATGCTGGGGTTCCTGAAAGGACCATGGGGATTATACCAAAGCTCCCAAACGGGCGGGAGAGTGCGGATGACTCTGCAGCACCGAATGAGAGAACTCCAGGTCCTCCTTAGCCAGAGTATCAAATTTGTAAAATTTTACAAACGTGTTCTCCCCTGACCACGTAGCTGCTCGGCAAAGTTGTAATGCCGAGACCCCTCGGGCAGCCGCCCAAGATGAGCCCACCTTCCTTGTGGAGTGGGCCTTTACAGATTTAGGCTGTGGCAGGCCTGCCACAGAATGTGCAAGTTGGATTGTGCTACAGATCCAACGAGCAATCGTCTGCTTAGACGCCGGAGCACCCATCTTGTTGGGTGCATACAATATAAACAACGAGTCAGATTTTCTGACTCCAGCTGTCCTTGCAATATATATTTTTAATGCTCTGACAACGTCCAGCAACTTGGAGTCCTCCAAGTCACTTGTAGCCGCAGGCACTACAATAGGCTGGTTCAGATGAAATGCTGACACCACCTTAGGGAGAAAATGCGGACGAGTCCGCAGTTCTGCCCTGTCCGAATGGAAAATCAGATATGGGCTTTTGTAAGATAAAGCTGCCAATTCTGACACTCTCCTGGCAGAAGCCAGGGCTAGAAGCATGGTCACTTTCCATGTGAGATATTTCAAATCCACCTTTTTTAGTGGTTCAAACCAATGAGATTTTAGGAAATCCAAAACCACATTGAGATCCCACGGTGCCACTGGAGGCACCACAGGAGGCTGTATATGCAGCACTCCCTTAACAAAGGTCTGGACTTCAGGGACTGAAGCCAATTCTTTTTGAAAGAAAATCGACAGGGCCGAAATTTGAACCTTAATAGATCCCAATTTGAGACCCATTGACAATCCTGATTGCAGGAAATGTAGGAATCGACCCAGTTGAAATTCCTCCGTCGGAGCACTCCGATCTTCGCACCACGCAACATATTTTCGCCAAATTCGGTGATAATGTTGCACGGTTACTTCCTTCCTTGCTTTAATCAAAGTAGGAATGACTTCTTCCGGCATGCCTTTTTCCTTTAGGATCCGGCGTTCAACCGCCATGCCGTCAAACGCAGCCGCGGTAAGTCTTGAAACAGACAGGGACCCTGCTGAAGCAAGTCCCTCCTTAGAGGTAGAGGCCACGGATCTTCCGTGATCATCTCTTGAAGTTCCGGGTACCAAGTCCTTCTTGGCCAATCCGGAACCACTAGTATCGTTCTTACGCCTCTTTGCCGTATAATTCTCAATACTTTTGGTATGAGAGGCAGAGGAGGAAACACATACACCGACTGGTACACCCAAGGCGTTACCAGCGCGTCCACAGCTATTGCCTGCGGATCTCTTGACCTGGCGCAATACCTGTCCAGTTTTTTGTTGAGGCGAGACGCCATCATGTCCACCATTGGTCTTTCCCAACGGGTTACCAGCATGTGGAAGACTTCTGGATGAAGTCCCCACTCTCCCGGGTGAAGATCGTGTCTGCTGAGGAAGTCTGCTTCCCAGTTGTCCACTCCCGGGATGAACACTGCTGACAGTGCTATCACATGATTCTCTGCCCAGCTAAGAATCCTTGCAGCTTCTGCCATTGCACTCCTGCTTCTTGTGCCGCCCTGTCTGTTCACATGGGCGACTGCCGTGATGTTGTCCGACTGGATCAACACCGGTTTTCCCTGAAGCAGAGGTTCTGCCTGGCTTAGAGCATTGTATATTGCTCTTAGTTCCAGAATGTTTATGTGAAGAGACGTTTCCAGGCTCGTCCATACTCCCTGGAAGTTTCTTCCTTGTGTGACTGCTCCCCAGCCTCTCAGGCTGGCGTCCGTGGTCACCAGGATCCAATCCTGTATGCCGAATCTGCGGCCCTCCAATAGATGAGCACTCTGCAACCACCACAGAAGAGACACCCTTGTCCTTGGAGACAGGGTTATCCGCAGGTGCATCTGAAGATGCGACCCTGACCATTTGTTCAACAGATCCCTTTGGAAAATTCTTGCGTGGAATCTGCCGAATGGAATTGCTTCGTAAGAAGCCACCATTTTTCCCAGGACTCTTGTGCATTGATGTACAGACACCTTTCCTGGTTTTAGGAGGTTCCTGACAAGCTCGGATAACTCCTTGGCTTTTTCCTCCGGGAGAAAAACCTTTTTCTGAACCGTGTCCAGAATCATCCCTAGGAACAGCAGACGAGTTGTCGGCATTAACTGGGATTTTGGAATATTCAGAATCCACCCGTGCTGTTTTAGCACTTCCTGAGACAGTGCTAATCCCATCTCTAGCTGTTCTCTGGACCTCGCCCTTATTAGGAGATCGTCCAAGTATGGGATAATTAATACGCCTTTTCTTCGAAGAAGAATCATCATCTCGGCCATTACCTTTGTAAAGATCCGAGGTGCCGTGGACAATCCGAACGGCAGCGTCTGAAACTGATAGTGACAGTTTTGTACAACGAACCTGAGGTACCCCTGGTGTGAGGGGTAAATTGGAACGTGGAGATACGCATCCTTGATGTCCAAGGATACCATAAAGTCCCCCTCTTCCAGGTTCGCTATCACTGCTCTGAGTGACTCCATTTTGAACTTGAACTTCTTTATGTACAGGTTCAAGGACTTCAGATTTAGAATAGGCCTTACCGAGCCATCCGGCTTCGGTACCACAAAAAGAGTGGAATAATACCCCTTCCCTTGTTGCAGAAGAGGTACCTTGACTATCACCTGCTGAGAGTACAGCTTGTGAATGGCTTCCAACACCGTCTCCCTTTCGGAGGGGGACGTTGGTAAAGCAGACTTCAGGAAACGGCGAGGTGGATCTGTCTCTAATTCCAACCTGTATCCCTGAGATATTATCTGCAGGATCCAGGGATCTACTTGCGAGTGAGCCCACTGCGCGCTGTAATTTTTGAGACGACCCCCCACGGTCCCCGAGTCCGCTTGAGAAGCCCCAGCGTCATGCTGAGGCTTTTGTAGAAGCCGGGGAGGGCTTCTGATCCTGGGAAGGAGCTGCGTGTTGCTGTCTCTTCCCTCGACCTTTGCCTCGTGGCAGATATGAATAGCCCTTTGCTCTCTTATTTTTAAAGGAACGAAAGGGCTGCGGTTGAAAAGTCGGTGCCTTTTTCTGTTGGGGAGTGACTTGAGGTAGAAAGGTGGATTTCCCGGCTGTAGCCGTGGCCACCAAATCTGATAGACCGACTCCAAATAACTCCTCCCCTTTATACGGCAAAACTTCCATATGCCGTTTTGAATCCGCATCGCCTGTCCACTGTCGCGTCCATAAAGCTCTTCTGGCCGAAATGGACATAGCACTTACCCGTGATGCCAGTGTGCATATATCCCTCTGTGCATCACGCATATAAAGAAATGCATCCTTTATTTGTTCTAACGACAGTAAAATATTGTCCCTGTCCAGGGTATCAATATTTTCAATCAGGGATTCTGACCAAACTACCCCCGCACTGCCCATCCAGGCAGTCGCTACAGCTGGTCGTAGTATAACACCTGCATGTGTGTATATACTTTTTTGGATATTTTCCATCCTCCTATCTGATGGATCTTTAAGTGCGGCCGTCTCAGGAGAGGTTAACGCCACTTGTTTAGATAAGCGTGTTAGCGCCTTGTCCACCCTAGGAGGTGTTTCCCAGCGCTCCCTAACCTCTGGCGGGAAAGGGTATAATGCCAATAATTTCTTTGAAATTATCAGCTTTTTATCAGGGGCAACCCACGCTTCATTACACACGTCATTTAGTTCTTCTGATTCAGGAAAAACTATAGGTAGTTTTTTCATACCCCACATAATACCCTGTTTAGTGGTACCTGTAGTATCAGCTAAATGTAACGCCTCCTTCATTGCCAAAATCATATAACGTGTGGCCCTACTGGAAAATACGGTTGATTCGTCACCGTCACCACTGGAGTCATCGCCTGTGTCTGGGTCTGTGTCGACCGACTGAGGCAAAGGGCGTTTCACAGCCCCTGACGGTGTTTGAGTCGCCTGGACAGGCACTAATTGATTGTCCGGCCGTCTCATGTCGTCAAACGACTGCTTTAGCGTGTTGACACTATCCCGTAGTTCCATAAATAAAGGTATCCATTCTGGTGTCGACTCCCTAGGGGGTGACATCCTCATATTTGGCAATTGCTCCGCCTCCACACCAATATCGTCCTCATACATGTCGACACACACGTACCGACACACAGCAGACACACAGGGAATGCTCCTAACGAAGACAGGACCCACTAGCCCTTTGGGGAGACAGAGGGAGAGTTTGCCAGCACACACCAAAAGCGCTATATATATATCAGGGATAGCCTTATAATAAGTGCTCCCTTATAGCTGCTTTGTTATATCAAAATATCGCCATAAATGTGCCCCCCCCTCTCTGTTTTACCCTGTTTCTGTAGTGCAGTGCAGGGGAGAGACTTGGGAGCCGTCCTGACCAGCGGAGCTGTGAGAGGAAATGGCGCCGTGTGCTGAGGAGATAGGCCCCGCCCCTTTTCCGGCGGGCTCGTCTCCCGCTATTTAGAAAAATTAGGCAGGGGTTAAATATCTCCATATAGCCTCTAGGGCTACATGTGAGGTATTTTTAGCCTTTATAGGTACTCATTTGCCTCCCAGGGCGCCCCCCTCCCAGCGCCCTGCACCCTCAGTGACTGCCGTGTGAAGTGTGCTGAGAGGAAAATGGCGCACAGCTGCAGTGCTGTGCGCTACCTTTAGAAGACTGCAGGAGTCTTCAGCCGCCGATTCTGGACCTCTTCTGATTTCAGCATCTGCAAGGGGGCCGGCGGCGTGGCTCCGGTGACCATCCAGGCTGTACCTGTGATCGTCCCTCTGGAGCTTGATGTCCAGTAGCCAAGAAACCAATCCATCCTGCACGCAGGTGAGTTGACTCCTTCTCCCCTCAGTCCCTCGCTGCAGTGATCCTGTTGCCAGCAGGAATCACTGTAAAATAAAAAACCTAGCTAAACTTTCTCTAAGCAGCTCTTTAGGAGAGCCACCTAGATTGCACCCTTCTCGGCCGGGCACAAAAATCTAACTGGAGTCTGGAGGAGGGTCATAGGGGGAGGAGCCAGTGCACACCACCTGATCGGAAAAAGCTTTACTTTTTGTGCCCTGTCTCCTGCGGAGCCGCTATTCCCCATGGTCCTTTCAGGAACCCCAGCATCCACTAGGACGATAGAGAAATATACAGTATGTGTACGGGCCTGAGATGTAGTAAAATGTCTGTACACACCAGCGAATTCCTTACACCTACAAACAGCCCAGTTTCTTAGCCAATGGAGTGGTTTTATTGATGGTAAAGCAGGTACAGCCATACTCACTGTTATACACACTGGTAGGTGGAGCGGAGCAGGGTGGCAACAGCTCATGTATGTAACGGTAGTGGTGCAGGATGCTGGAACAGCGTCTAATAAAGCAGGTAACTGCAGGTCTCACTGGGGCTAAGTGACTACTGTATTCCCCTGTGACACTCTCACACACAGTCTCCAGTTGGCTCAGCACAGGCTCATTAGTAGCCTTGGTTGCCATCTTGGTGCAGGGAATGAAGCTTCCGTGGAGCAGTGTGCAGTAGCACACACAACTTTCAACAATTACTATAAAACAATCTAAATGTATCCATGTTATGGATTATGTTGGATGTCTAGATAATATCAAAATAACCCAAATAGTAATTCTAATTGCGATACAAATATTTAAAACAAGTTGGATATACGAACTTAATTTCATATAGAGATGTGTTTTGACACCACAAAATGTCTGCATTAATTTGACATTAGCCTCATAATGCTACAGTAGGTTGTTGCCAAACCCTGATCCTTCCAATATCTAACTTTTATTTTGCGTCTTTCTTCCTACCTCTGCCACATCAACATATGCAGCCCAGTTCTTTCTAATATAATCATAAGTGGACAGAACTCTCCTTCCCACCAGATCAGCTGACTCCTGAAATATTCTGTGCTGCTGTGTGCATTTCTATTGAACCACAGACTGCTTTGTCTCCACTCTCTTCACAGCTATGGGATGAAGACTGATAACAAAAAGGTGATCTATACCTAGTCAAATACACCCTCAAGATATCTGTTGGTTTGCTTTGGGCTATAGCGTAGTCTTGGCTAATTACTGTACATACACTTTATGCAGTACTTTCTTAAATGTCCAATTTCATTCTTTCATTTCTGACAGTTTGCATACATGATATAACACTGTGTGATCCATGTAGGTTATCAGATGGATTCAATATAGAAACACAGGAAAAGGCCACACTCGTGGTAATGAAAACCATAAAAGGAGGATTATTAATCATCAACCCTAGGGTCATAATTGTGAGCCTATAAAATACTGCTGTACTGTACATGCTAATGGAAATATTAGCAAGGAAACTCAAGGGAATTTGCTTTTTGGAGTGTCCTTATTTGGAGGCAATGCTATAAAGACCTTGCCGCAAAGCAGATGTGTGATTTAATAGTGCATAATTACAAGGCTAAAAGCTATATTAAGTACAGGCTGACCTTATTCTAGAGCAGCACAGTGTTGTACAGGATTCTTCATGTCAAAAACACACTTCACTATCTCTTTCAGATCTCCGGTTGATTATCAATTTCCCCAAAGTGCTCTCAAATGTGTGTCCCCGTATTTATAAAAAGCTCTATCCTATAAGGACACTTTCTATTGACTTAAAGACTGAACTGGTGCATTATAAATAATAGGTCCTTTTGATCTTTCTTGGTTCATATTTAGAACCAAGTGAAGACATGTTCATATGTATGCAGTAACAAGGGGAACAGTCAATGGGGTATATTTAATAAGTGACTTTTCAAAGTCACTGTTGGTTGGTGGTTCTGGCCCCAGGTTTTAAAAGGTCAGTAATATTAAATTCAAAACCAGGATGTTTTTTTAAAATGTAATATTACTGTTCTTTAAAATCTCGCAGACAGAACTGGCAAGAAGTGGTGGCTTGTTAGAAGAAATTATATGTGTATTTAACTATTTATAACATTTGTTGGAACCTTGCAACCTGCTAAGTCAGGAGTTTCTTGGCAGCCCAGAAGAGAAGAGATGTCACAGTAATAATAATCATACAGGCTTTCACATAGGTCAGTGACCAAAGATATCTTCTGGTCAAGTATCGGATTTTCATGAGAATATTTATATTCTTGTTATGCAAAGAAGGATTACTATAGATCTACGTCCAATTTGACCACATACATATGTGACTGCAGAGCACCAGGTGAATTATGTAGGGCCCAATGAGGGAGGATGGTTGAAGAGTGCACACATAATGGGGGAGATGTACTAAGATTTGGAGAGAGATAAAGTGGACAGAGACAAAGTACCAGTCAATCAGCACCTAACTGCCATGTTACAGGCTGTGTTTGAAAAGTGACAAGGAGCTGATTGGTTGGTAGTTTATGCCTCTCCACTTTATCACTCTCCAAGGCTTAGTGCATCCTCCCCTCCCCCACGAGATTGCATTCCTCGGCCAACTGTATTTTCAGAAAGTTGTGGTCAATAATATCCTGATCAGATGTTGAATATACATAATAGGCAAATTGGCTATGTAAATTACAGTACTGGCCTGAATGCAAAAAATCTGTTTATTACAGAGGCTCCTTATTTATACTCTATAGTCACCTGACATCTCACGGACTAGCAGATCACAGGTTATTCACTCCACAGAATGGCCATCACCAACAACTACACTACATGTTGCCAAATATAAAGTAGCATAAACTCTACAACACAGGGTGATGGGTACAGTTTTGTATATTTTTCAAGAATGGTAAATGGGTTAACAATAGAACACTGACATTTGGCTTTAATATTAAAGTAAGATTTTTAAAACTGAATAACCAGTACAAGTTACTAGAAATGCGGGGATCAATACTACATAAATCCGAATCCACCCAAATTTTGTGGATCCAAACCAAATCCCGGTCCAGATCTCAAGAAGAGAACTGAGTCATGGGGCCGGATGTAATGAAATCCAAGCTGGACGAAGGTGCGGGTTCCCGGCCGAACTTGGATGTTATTTTAAAGCAGTAATCATTTACAAGACATGGTTTTGCCTTGTAGATGATTGCTCCTTTAAAAAAAGGTCTGAGTATGGTAGGAAACCCACACCTCCGGCCAAATCATACTTCATTACATCCGGCACTTTGTTCAGATCTTCCCATGGCTCGAAATTTTGGTTTTAGATTGCAAAAATTACATGATTTTTAAACATTTTTATCAATGATTATCATTTTTTTTATCAATTTTCAAATGAACAAAAAACCAAATTCGAAACAAAACACTTGAGGGTGGTTTTACCAAAACTAGAGATGAGCGGGTTCGGTTCCTCGGAATCCGAACCCCCCCGAACTTCACCCATTTTACACGGGTCCGAGGCAGACTCGATCCTCCCTCCTTGCTCGGTTAACCCGAACGCGCCCGAATGTCATAATCCCGCTGTCGGATTCTCGCGAGATTCGTATTCTATATAAGGAGCTGCGCGACGACGCCATTTTCACTCGTGCATTGGAGATGATAGGTGGAGGACGTGCAGCGTTCTCTCAGTTGTGTTCAGTGTGCTGCAAATATCTGTGCTCAGTGTGCTTGCAAATATCTGTGCTCAGTGTGCTGAAAATATCTACGTTCTCTGCCTGAAAAACGCTCCATATCTGTGCTGCATTGTAATATATAGTAGGAGGACAGTGCAGAATTTTGCTGACCAGTGACCACCAGTATTATATCAGTACGGTACAGTAGTCCACTGCTCTACCTACCTCTGTGTCGTCAAGTATACTATCCATCCATATCTGTGGTGCATTTTAGTTGTTGTGCGCAGTAGTAGGAGGACAGTGCAGAATTTTGCTGACCGCCAGTATATAATATATAGCAGTACGGTACAGTAGTCCACTGCTCTACCTACCTCTGTGTCGTCAAGTATACTATCCATCCATACCTGTGGTGCATTTTAGTTGTTGTGCGCAGTAGTAGGAGGACAGTGCAGAATTTTGCTGACCACCAGTATATAATATATAGCAGTACGGTACAGTAGGCCATTGCTATTGATATATTACTGGCATATAATTCCACACATTAAAAAAATGGAGAACAAAAATGTGGAGGGTAAAATAGGGAAAGATCAAGATCCACTTCCACCTCGTGCTGAAGCTGCTGCCACTAGTCATGGCCGAGACGTTGAAATGCCATCAACGTCGTCTGCCAAGGCCGATGCCCAATGTTATAGTAGAGAGCATGTAAAATCCAAAAAACAAAAGTTCAGTAAAATGACCCAAAAATCAAAATTAAAAGCGTCTGATGAGAAGCGTAAACTTGCCAATATGCCATTTACGACACGGAGTGGCAAGGAATGGCTGAGGCCCTGGCCTATGTTCATGGCTAGTGGTTCAGATTCACATGAGGATGGAAGCACTCATCCTCTCGTTAGAAAACTGCAGTGCCACTCCTAGATGGGCCAGGTGTTTGTGTATGCCACCTGGGTCGCTTAGCTTAGCCACACAGCTACCTCATTGCACCTCTTTTTTTCCTTGCATCATGTGCTTTTTGCGGGACTATTTTTTGAAGTGCCATCCTGTCTGACACTGCAGTCCACTCCTAGATGGGCCAGGTGTTTGTGTCGGCCACTTGGGTCGCGTAGCTTAGTCACACAGCTACCTCATTGCACCTCTTTTTTTCTTTGCATCATGTGCTGTTTGGGGACTATTTTTTAAATCTGCCATCCTGTCTGACACTGCAGTGCCACTCCTAGATGGGCCAGGTGTTTGTGTCGGCCACTTGGGTCGCTTAGCTTAGTCACACAGCGACCTTGGTGCACCTCTTTTTTTCTTTGCATCATGTGCTGTTTGGGGACTATTTTTTGAAGTGCCATCCTGTCTGACACTGCAGTGCCACTCCTAGATGGGCCATGTGTTTGTGTCGGCCACTTGGGTCGCTTAGCTTAGTCACACAGCTACCTCATTGCACCTCTTTTTTTCTTTGCATCATGTGCTGTTTGGGGACTATTTTTTAAATCTGCCATCCTGTCTGACACTGCAGTGCCACTCCTAGATGGGCCATGTGTTTGTGTCGGCCACTTGGGTCGCTTAGCTTAGTCACACAGCTACCTCATTGCACCTCTTTTTTTCTTTGCATCATGTGCTGTTTGGGGACTATTTTTTAAATCTGCCATCCTGTCTGACACTGCAGTGCCACTCCTAGATGGGCCATGTGTTTGTGTCGGCCACTTGGGTCGCTTAGCTTAGTCACACAGCTACCTCATTGCACCTCTTTTTTTCTTTGCATCATGTGCTGTTTGGAGATTATTTTTTAAATCTGCCATCCTGTCTGACACTGCAGTGCCACTCCTAGATGGGCCAGGTGTTTGTGTCGGCCACTTGGGTCGCTTAGCTTAGTCATTCAGCGACCTCGGTGCAAATTTTAGGACTAAAAATAATATTGTGAGGTGTGAGGTGTTCAGAATAGACTGGAAATGAGTGGAAATTATGGTTATTGAGGTCAATAATACTATGGGATCAAAATTCCCCCCACATTCTATGATTTAAGCTGTTTTTGAGGGTTTTTTTGTAAAAAAACACCCGAATCCAAAACACACCCGAATCCGACAAAAAATTTTCAGGGAGGTTTTGCCAAAACGCATCCGAATCCAAAACACGGCCACGTAACCGAATCCAAAACCAAAACACAAAACCCGAAAAATGTCCGGTGCACATCACTAACCAAAACCAAAGCATGATACTACAACAAAAACACGGGGGTCCGTACACATCTCTACAGGTTATACTAGATGGCTGTACACAAATGCAATCATTCTGTTGAGCCTTCTACAATTAAAATCCTTCCTGGACTCAGAGCATGACCTAGTCTTCCACGTCTCTCATTTATTTTGTATTTCACCTCTCTCAGGAAGCCTGACCTGTCCCGTTATCAGGAGAATAGTAGCAGATGGTAACACATCAGGAATGCGCCAAGGTTTCCTGGAATGAAAGGTTATAATGTTCAGGGTTATAAAAGATGTTAGTCTGAAAAGAACATTTTCACCCAATCAATCAATAAGAGAGACTGGTGACAATAGACTATCCTGCATTAATCTCCACCATCATCATTCACAGAGGACAGTTATCTTTAACTGTATCACAGGGGAAGTTTGGACACAATACAATACAGGAGGGCTGCTGTGATATGTATATACTTTATATCCGTGCCCAGGTAGCAAAATCATGCAGATACAGCCATAAACACGGCACTGGAGACTGTTACATAGCAGAAATCACTTGTATTCAAAGTAGTAACTTTGAATACAAGTGATTTCTGCTATGTAACAGTCTCCAGTGCCGTGTTTATATATATATATATATATATATATTTTTATATATACACTGCTCAAAAAAATAAAGGGAGCACTTAAACAACACAATGTAACTCCAAGTCAATCACACTTCTGTGAAATCAAACTGTCCACTTAGGATGCAACACTGATTGACAATCAATTTCACATGCTGTTGTGCAAATGGAATAGACAACAGGTGGAAATTATAGGCAATTAGCAAGACACCCCCAATAAAGAGTTGTTCTGCAGGTGGTGACCACAGACCACTTCTCAGCTCCTATGCTTTCTGGCTGATGTTTTGGTCACTTTTGAAAGCTGGTGGTGCTTTCACTCTAGTGGTAGCATGAGACGGAGTCTACAACCCACACAAGTGGCTCAGGTAGTGCAGCTCATCCAGGATGGCACATCAATGCGAGCTGTGGCAAGAAGGTTTCCTGTGTTTGTCAGCATAGTGTCCAGAGCATGGAGGCGCTACTAGGAGACAGGCCAGTACATCAGGAGACGTGGAGGAGGCCGTAGGAGGGCAACAACCCAGCAGCAGGACCGCTACCCCCGCCTTTGTGCAAGGAGGAACAGGAGGAGCACTGCCAGATCCCTGCAAAATGACCTCCAGCAAGCCACAAATGTGCATGTGTCTACTCAAACGATCAGAAACAGACTCCATGAGGGTGGTATGAGGGCCCGACGTCCACAGGTGGGGGTTGTGCTTACAGCCCAACACCGTGCAGGACGTTTGGCATTTGTCATAGAACACCAAGATTGGCAAATTCACCACTGGTGCCCTGTGCTCTTCACAGATGAAAGCAGGTTCTCACTGAACACATGTGACAGACGTGACAGAGTCTGGAGACGCCAAGGAGAACGTTCTGCTGCCTGCAACATCCTCCAGCATGACCGGTTTGACAGTGGGTCAGTAATGGTGTGGGGTGGCATTTCTTTGGGGGGGCCGCACAGCCCTCCATGTGCTCGCCAGAGGTAGCCTGACTGCCATTAGGTACCGAGATGAGATCCTCAGACCCCTTGTGAGACCATATGCTGGTGCGGTTGGCCTGGGTTCCTCCTAATGCAAGACAATGCTAGACCTCATGTGGCTGGAGTGTGTCAGCAGTTCCTGCAAGACGAAGGCATTGATGCTATGGACTGGCCCGCCCGTTCCCCAGACCTGAATCCAATTGAGCACATCTGGGACATCATGTCTCGCTCCATCCACCAACGCCACGTTGCACCACAGACTGTCCAGGAGTTGGCGGATGCTTTAGTCCAGGTCTGGGAGGAGATCCCTCAGGAGACCATCTGCCACCTCATCAGGAGCATGCCCAGGCGTTGTAGGGAAGTCATACAGACACGTGGAGGCCACACACACTACTGAGCCTCATTTTGACTTGTTTTAAGGACATTACATCAAAGTTGGATCAGCCTGTAGTGTGTTTTTCCACTTTAATATTGAGTGTGACTCCAAATCAAGACCTCCATGGGTTAATAAATTTGATTTCCATTGATAATTTTTGTGTGATTTTGTTGTCAGCACATTCAACTATGTAAAGAACAAGGTATTTAATAAGAATATTTCATTCATTCAGATCTAGGATGTGTTATTTTAGTGTTCCCTTTATTTTTTTGAGCAGTGTATATATATATATATATATATATATATATATATACTTTATATATACTTGGAATATTATTTAGATTCTGCATCCATAGCTTCATGAAAGCAGTTACACAGAGAAAATAAATAAACTGCTACTGTATAACATCTGCTGCTACAAAGGAAAGCTGACCTGCTTTGTGCAGGTTGTTCAGGAACTTTTGCGTGTCTGCCTGTATTTTTAAAGTGGCAACACCCTGGTCTTGCCTTGTAAGGGTTGTGTTTTAAAAATACAGGCAAACCCGCAAAAATTCCCCATACAGTAGTATGCAGGGCCACACCAAGGGTAGCGCTACCACTGCTGCCAATGTGATCCGAACAGTGACGAGCGGTGAGTTCAATGGCTGGGGAGGCACTGGCTTCTCCAGTATATCCCCATCAGCCTGTGTGTAGCGCCTCCGGCGGGAGACTGCAGCAGGCATTGACGCTGCTGAAGCTGCTACCTGAAAGGAGGAGGAGAGCGCCCGCCTCCGCTGCACAATGCACTCCCAGCCATAGGCGTGTGCAGCTAAATATATTAGGGGGTGCACCGCAGGAAGGGTGTACCTAGCACCACCCAGGGGCGTGTCTATCACTATTTTACATTCTCAGTAAAATCACATGGCTTAATCTAATTTCTCCCTAGTTCCTAGTAATAAAGTAGATATAATACACCCGAGAGAAATTAAATGAAACATAATGGTGCAACCACCGGCCAGTACTGACTGTCCACTACGGATAACCCTGAGTTCTAGCTGCTGCTGCTGCACCGTATCGCTGTTTACACTTCCAGAACCTATCCCTCATCCAGTGGTGGAATTAGAGAGTGGTGGGTCTAAGTGCATATGCATTCCCCCCCTCCCACACACACCCCAACCCTTGCACTCCCAGCACCTACACCCTGATTTTGAGCTGGCCACTCTGAAAACTAAAGGATATTTAGGGAGCCAAACATTTAAGTTTTATTATAACACAAGTAAAGATTAAAATTGACACATGTGCTATCAGAGCCACATTTGCCTCTTTCTATACCATCAGACCACTCCTCTGCAGGACACCAGCATTTGTCACACATGTCCCCATGCTCACCAGCTACTGACAGTAGTGCCCCTTGTTCGCATTATGCCACACGGTAGGAGCCAAAATTTACATTATGCCATATGGTATGAGCCAAAAATCACATTACGCCACACAGTATGAGCCGAAATTCACATTACGCCACACGGTATGATCCAAAATTCACATTACGCCACACGGTATGAGCCAAAATTCACATTATGCCACATGGTATGAGCCGAAATTCACATTACGCCACATGGTATGAGCCAAAATTCATATTATGCCACACGGTATGAGCCGAAATTCACATTATGCCACACGGTATGAGCCAAAATTCACATTATGCCACATGGTATGAGGTTCACCAACACCTGGCCACTGCTGCTCAATCCACTTCACGGCTGCAGGCCAGCTGAGGATGCTGAAAATGAAGACCACAGAGCCACGCCGGGTCCTGACTGTTACTGCCGGCTACAGTCCACCACTGAGCTCAATCATAGCTGCATGGGGGAGGGCTGTCAGCAGCAGCCTTGTCCATGCAGCTGCAAAAAAATAAAAAAATAAAGAAAAATCAACTGAACGACCTGGGGACACATACCTAAGTGCACCCCCCCCCCCCTCCCCTCCGCCGAATCTGCCACTGTCTCCAGTACACACAGCATACTGTAGATTATATTATGCACAGTCCCCCCATAACGCACCCATACTACCGGTATATTACATTTTACACAGCCCCCCTTACCATAGCACACGTTTGTTTACATTATTCACCGCCTCCCCCTCCGCATTGCACACCCATACTATATTTCATTAAACACAGCCCCTCTCCCCATAGCACACACATACTACATTACATTATAGACAGCCTCCCCACCCCATAGCACATCCATGGTATATTATAATATATCCAGCCCCCCTCCCCATAGCACACCCACACCCATAGTATATGATATTGTACACAAGCCCCCCTCCCACATAGCACACCCATGCAACATTGGGGGTCATTCTGAGTTGTTCGCTCGCAAGCTGCTTTTAGCAGCTTTGCACACGCTAAGCCGCCGCCTACTGGGAGTGAATCTTAGCATATCAAAATTGCAAACGAAAGATTAGCAGAATTGCGAATAGACACTTCTTAGCAGTTTCTGAGTAGCTTCAAACTTACTCGGCATCTGCGATCAGTTCAGTGCTTGTCGTTCCTGGTTTGACGTCACAAACACACCCAGCGTTCGCCCAGACACTCCCCCGTTTCTCCAGCCACTCCCGCGTTTTCCCCGGAAACGGTAGCGTTTTTTCGCACACTCCCATAAAACGGCCTGTTTCCGCCCAGAAACACCCACTTCCTGTCAATCACACTCCGATCACCAGAACGAATAAAAAACCTCGTAATGCCGTGAGTAAAATTCCTCACTGCATAGCAAATTTACTTGGCGCAATCGCACTGCAGACATTGCGCATGCGCATTAGCGACTAATCGCTCCGTTGCGAGAAAAAAATACAGAGCGAACAACTCGGAATGACCCCCTTTATACACAGCCACCCTCCCCCATAGCACACCCATAGTATATTACATTGTACACAAGCACCCCCTCCCCCATAGCACACCCATGCTAAAGTACATTATACACAGCCCCCCCAAAAAAGCAAATTATAATATATACAGCCCTCCCCACATCCATAATATATTGTATAGTACAGAAGCCCCTCCCCCATAGGACACCCATGCTACATTATACACAGCATCCCCCTCCCTCCTCCATATTACCCCCCAGTAACCACAGCCCCTACCTGGCTTTTTAGTGTAGTCCTGTAAATAGCAGGAAGCCAGCCCGGGACAGAGACAGCCAGGAAGTGTATGCAGCCGAGGAGCAGGAAGACAGGGGAGGGTTGACACACGCAGCCCACTCTAAGCCTGGTGGGAGGAGCTGGCCAGACACTGTTAAGCAGAGCTCTCTGACTGCCAGGTCCTCTGCTTCACTGTACAGGCGGCTCAGCATGGACTCAATCGGCACACAGGAGGAGAGAGGAGTCGGGGGAATGAAGAGAGGTGAGCCTTGTTTTGCTGCCTCCTAAGGGTGATTGGACAGCGGATGCAGCACTGGATCTGCTGTCCAATCACATGTGCCTCGCTGGCAGAGGAAGCCCGTCCCTGTTAACGAGGCACATATAGAAGTGCCGCTTTGACAGCTTTTTTCAATGGGCATTTACTGCCCAGTGCTTATCTCCGCCCCCCTCTCTATCCCCGTTACCGTTGTCAGCGGGAGACACTTGCTATCAGTGCCTCCCAAACTGCTTTAAAACGCCTTAAAACGATTAGAATAATGTAAAGAAGATACTTATGACACAGAATATGTGTCATAAGTATCTTCTTTGTATTACTGTAATCATTAATGACAGGGGAGGCACTGCCTCCCCTGACTGCACGTCCCTGGATCCGAATACTCCTTTCTTTCTGTGGTGGCACCAGTCACTAAAGAGGCTTCCGTCTCTCAGTTCCCTGCAGTCAGGGCCGGATTAACAATGGGGCGGATGGAGCTGCAGCTCCAAGCCCCCACTGAAAATAGGCCCACAGGATCTCCTGCAACGCAGATAGTGTTGACAGGAGAAAAAAAAACTTTTCTCCTGTAATCACAAACAGCATTCCGCCAGTCCAGTCCAAAGCTTTGCCCATCCCCTCCCAAGCCACTAGCAGCCCTGCACAACCAACCTCTCACCCTCAGTGTCTCCCCAAAGCAATCTACACCCAGGTCCGTGATAAGCTCCGCCCCCCGGCCGCGATAAGCTCCGCCCCCTTAGTCCATCTGCTGCTGTACCTGAATAGTTCCTCTGCTCTCACATACAGCATCCAAAGCTGTGAATCCGGACCTTAAGCTCCGCCCCCTGGTTCTTCCACTCGATTCCCCTTTCACCCGATCTCCACCGCTGGCCCATGTTAAGCTCCGCCCCATGGCCCAACGTTACTGAGCACCCTATCAGCCGAAGCTCTGCCCACTGGACCGCGCGCAGCGTTGTCTCAGTCTCATGCTCCCTGCTTCATCTGTAGTCCTGTCCTGCTGCTTTAGCGGCCAGTCCTCTATTTAAAAATATTTAATATGCTGCCAAACAGTGGTGTGAGGTGTTCTGCAGCTGCTGTTTGTCACTGGCTGCTCTATGCCCCGCGTCTAGAGTGGTATCTGGTGGCAACATCATGGCAGCAGTGGTGTAACGATGCCAGGGCATAATCCCTGGGCGCCGGCCTGTGCGGGATGCTGGAGCAAGGCTTATTAAGCATACTGATCACCCACCCAGAGTCGGCGCAAAGCAGCAAGCTGGGGTATGCATTGCGCCTCATTCAATGCCCGCAGACCTGTGAGCTCCGAGAGGAAGGGCAGTCATCAAGCAGTGCGGCGCACGGAGGGGAGCTGCTGAAAAAACGGAAGAAATGTGCTGAGACCTGGAGGAAGGGGAACCGCTGACTGTGCTAGTGTCCTGACTCCTCAGACACGCCCCCTCCATTGGCACGTCAGAACCGCGGTAGGCTTTGGCGAAAGAGAGTGGGAGCTGCTACAGCCAGGTATGAGGTAAGCAGAGCAGGTGGGGTCAGCGCCGGCATTTATCGGGCCCCCGTACAGCCGTCACCCACCTCCGGTGTCCTGTCTACTCCATCCAGCCTGTCACAACCCCAAACGCTCTGCCTGCCATGTCACTTCTCATTATCCCATCCCTCATTTACTGCCTCACCTACACTCCCAAGATTAATTTCCTCATTCACTGCCCCCCCCCCCTCTCTCTCTCTCTCTCTCTCTCTAACTGCCCCAGGTCTCTCTCTTTGCTACAAGTGTCTCTTTCTGCTCCACGTCTCTCTCTCTCTATTGTAGCCAGGGCCGGTTCTTGCCTTTGTGGCGCCCCGAGCAAAACGATAGGGGCGTGGCTTCATATGGGGGCATGGTCAGTTACGCCCCCATTTGTGCCCCCTTTAGCGCCGCTGGAAGAGAAAAAAAAATAAAAATGTATACTTACTATCCCCGCTCCTGATTCCAGACCACTGCAGACAGCCGCCGGCGCCGCTCCTCTCCTCGGATCAGCATAGACACTAGAGGTCAATTATGACCGCTAGCGTTTGTGCCACAATGCTGTGCGGTGCCGCGATGACGTAATCGCGCACCGCACAACAAAGGTCCCCTCCACGAAGGGAACCAGCGGCGAGGGTCACAGCAGGGAGCACAGCGGCTGAGGGTACAGTAGCGGATCTGGCCATGATGCGGCGCCCTCCGGATGGCGCCGGCGCCCTCTGGAAGGCGGCGCCCCGGGCAAAAGTCCTGCTTGCCCGTGGCAAGATCCGCTACTGATTGTAGCCCATACACTTGTGAGATATCAGGTACAATACTTCGATTTCAATCGCATCTGTGAGATAAATGGAAGGATTGTATGCACATTTAAGGTACCATGTGACGCGATGCGCGGGCACGCTGCTCGAATGTCGCATCTCATGATATTATGTGCTGCACTTAATATTTATCGCATTGCAGTGCGATCGCATGTGTTTTTTTTAACACATGCAATATATTGCACTGCGATGGGCACCCGCCGGGCCACTCCCACTCAGTGGTGACGTGATCATCACGTGATTACCATGCGACCTATCGCATGATCGCATGGTAATAACTTTGGCAGTTCAGGTGCGATTTCATCGCACCTGAACTACCGGTGCGATGCCCTGCGATGTTGCGGGGCATCGCACAAGTGTATAGGCACCATTACTGCCCCAGGTCTCTCGCCCTGCTCCAATTGTCTCTTTCTCTCTGCTCCAAGTCTCTCTCTCTCTCTCTCTCTCTCGCTCTCTGCTCCATGTCTCTCTGCTTCAAGTGTCTCTTGCTCTCTCTCTTTCTGCCCCAGGTCTCTCTCTCTGCTCCATGTTTCCTTCTCTCTGCTCCACGTATCTCTCTCTGCTCTATGTATCTCTCTCTCTTCTCCATGTATCTTTCTCTTTCTCTGCTCCACATCTCTCTCTACTCCACATCTCCCTCTCTCTCTCTCTCTCTTTGCTCCACGTCTCTCTCTCTACTCCACATCTTCCTCTCTCTCTCTGCTCCATGTCTCTCTCTGCTCCACGTCTCTCTCTATCTCTAACTGCCCCGGGTCTCTCTCCCTGCTCCAAGTGTCTCTTTCTCTCTGCTTCAAGTATCTCTCTCTCTCTCTCTTTCTGCTCCATGTCTCTCTGCTTCAAGTGTCTCTTGCTCTCTCTCTCTCTGCGCTCCATGTCTCTCTGCTCCACATCTCTCTCTCTGCTCCATGTCTCTTTCTCTCTGCTCCACGTCTCTCTCTTCTCCAAGTATCTCTCTCTTCTCCATGTCTCTCTCTCTGCTCCACGTCTCTCTCTCTGCTCCACGTCTCTCTCTCTGTTCCATGTCTCTCTCTCTACTCCACATCTTCCTCTCTCTCTCTGCTCCATGTCTCTCTCTGCTCCACGTCTCTCTCTATCTCTAACTGCCCCGGGTCTCTCTCCCTGCTCCAAGTGTCTCTTTCTCTCTGCTTCAAGTATCTCTCTCTCTCTCTCTTTCTGCTCCATGTCTCTCTGCTTCAAGTGTCTCTTGCTCTCTCTCTCTGCGCTCCATGTCTCTCTGCTCCACATCTCTCTCTCTGCTCCATGTCTCTTTCTCTCTGCTCCACGTCTCTCTCTTCTCCAAGTATCTCTCTTCTCCATGTCTCTTTCTCTGCTCCACGTCTCTCTCTCTCTCTCTCTGCTCCACGTCTCTCTCTCTGTTCCATGTCTCTCTCTGCTCCAGGTGTCTCTCTCTTCTCCACATCTCTCTCTTTTCTCCATGTCTCTCTCTCTCTCTCTCTGCTCCAGGTGTCTCTGACTCTCTCTCTATCCCAGGTGTCTCTGACTCTCTCTCTGCCCCAGGTGTATCTCGCGCTCTCTGCCCCAGGTGTCTCTCGCTCTCTCTGCCCCAGGTGCCTCTCGCTCTCTCTCTCTGTCCCAGGTGTCTCAGTTTCAAGGTGCACGATGGGAGAGTTGGAGGAAACCACTGAACACATGGGGCCTGGCCATTAGGCTATTGAATATCTTCATTAAAAAAGAATAATACGTTCAATTGGCTGGTGGTTGATGGCAGGCACGCGGGGCTCCCGAGAAATAACGCACCCTGGCTACCCCCCCTTAATCCAGCTCTGCTGCATTGACACACAATAGGCCCTTCATGAATTTCAGCTCCAGGCCCATGTGGACATTAATCTGGCACTGCCTGCAGTGCCACAAAGTAACTGAGAGGAGTCATACAAATGGTGAAGGGGGGGAGGTGGGAGGTATTACTACCTGTCCTGCCCGCAGTGCTGAAAATTCCAAATACAGCACTGATAGTAGTACTGTAAGTTATTAATATATCAGACCAATAAGTTATTACTAAATCAGACCAATAGGCATGCTTCTACTTGTACTTTTGCTGCCAGTAATTGCACTGTAGTGTTATACCTCAGTGGTGTTCAATCTTTGTTTTAGTTGGAAACACATGTGCATTATTCGGGGGCCCCAAAAGAGGAGGTCAATATAGAATATTTCCCATTTTAACCATGGGATCCCAGAGAGGAATTCCTGATCCCATTTGGTTTCCCAACTCTCAGCTTGTTCACCTTACACTATAAATTAAATTGAATTTAATGAATTTTCACATCAGCCTCAGGGGCACTTTGCTCTTTGTACCGACATGGTGGTTTTCTTCACCCATTTCATAGTAATGCGCAAGTTTCATAATGGAACGTGAAGAGCAATGCAAGTCTTCCCAATTCCAAAACGTTCAAAGCCACAAACTCAACTATGCAACAAATGGCTTATGGCTCAGTATTTTCTGAATCCCTGTATAACCGTCCCAACAAACCAATCACCTCATCTGTAAATGCTTGCCTTTTATACTCTCACATATTTGCTAATGCTTCTCTTTGACAGAGTACAAATACTGCTTGTCTTTGGCACAACAGTCTGACAATGCATTATTTATTTATTACCAGTTATTTATATAATGCACACATATTCCGCAGCACTTTACAGAGAATATTTGGCCTTTCACATCAGTCCCTGCCCAGTGGATCTTCCCTTCCCTATATTCCCTAGCACATGTATATGCACACACTAGGGTTAATTTTGTTGGGAGACAATTAACCTACCAGTATATTTTCGGATTGTGGGAGGAAACCGGAGCACCCGGAGGAAACCCACGCAAGCACGGGGAGAATATACAAACTCCACACAGTTAGGGCCAAGGTAGGAATCAAACCCATGACCTCAGTGCTGTGAGTCAGTAATACTAATCATTACACCATCCGTACTGCCCCGTTAATATACATCAAACCATGTGTATTGCTAAGCGTAATACAGTATCTGAAATAAATGATTGCTAATAGTTAACAAATACACTTCCGTGCATGCTAGCACATTCCCTTGCTTAAAGTCAACAAATAAATGTTCATGAGCACGTAGCTTTGCTAAAGTACATCAACCTGGGATGGAAGGAAAGGGCATACAGCGCACAGAAGTCTAAACATCATAGAGCACAGTGACAGTACAGTACATTGCAGAGGATTCAACAATAAGTCAGAGCAGCATCTACATGACGTCTAACAAGGAACAAATGAAATAGAAAGCAAGTATTGTAACTTAGCATGCTTTAACATTTGTACCTCAAGCATTTACACATTGGGCATAAATACAAGAATAAGGTTTTTGTTTGTTATAATAATACAAAGAGAAGAAATACTTACTCAGCACACAACTCTCCTCCCCCCCCCCCCCACACACACACACCCCGATAAACTGTATAAACGGCTTTTTTATTGAATTTTTGGATATTTATATATTGTGCAGATGTATTAAAGTGTTAGTGCAGGTAATAGAACAGATACCTTCTGCATAAATATGAAAATTGCATTGTCTGCACTCTGCAGCTCCTATACTGTATGTCTGTACTCCGCAGTGGTGTACTGCAATTTTTTAAAATTCAAAAATGTTTTTTCCCCCTTAACTTTTCAGGTCCCTTTTCTTTGTCTTTGCGGCTCCTCCTGTCCAGTCTTCCCCAGCAGAGCTGACAATTGAGTACACAAAATCCGTAGCTTGCAGTACAACCATGAACCACTGGACCTCAGTGTAGTAACCAAAAAATATAAGTAATTTTTTCCACATTTGCTTACTAAATGAATGCATATTATTGATGTGTACTACTAATGAATGAAAGCAACTGTCATTTTTCTGACCAATCTGTTCAGATAAGTCTAATATAATCCAAATTTTGGTGGTCATTCCGAGTTGTTCGCTCTGTAATTTTCTTCGCATCGCAGCGATTTTCCGCTAATTGCGCATGCGCAATGTTCGCACTGCGACTGCGCCAAGTAAATTTGCTAGGAAGTTTGGTATTTTACTCACGGCATTACGAGGTTTTTTCTTCGTTCTGGTGATCGTAATGTGATTGACAGGAAGTGGGTGTTTCTGGGTGGAAACTGGCCGTTTTATGGGAGTGTGTGAAAAAACGCTGCCGTTTATGGGAAAAACGCGGGAGTGGCTGGAGAAACGGGGGAGTGCCTGGGCGAACGCTGGGTGTGTTTGTGACGTCAAACCAGGAACTAAACTGACTGAACTGATCGCAGTGGCCGAGTAAGTGTAGAGCTACTCAGAAACTGCTAAGAACTGTCTATTCGCAATTTTGCTAATCTTTCGTTCGCTATTTTGCTAAGCTAAGATTCACTCCCAGTAGGCGGCGGCTTAGCGTGTGCAATACTGCTAAAAGCAGCTTGCGAGCGAACAACTCGGAATGAGGGCCTTTATTGCTCCACCAGTCATGATTTTTAACAAAAAAATCTTGCAGAGTAAAATAAGAATTTACTCACCGGTAATTCTATTTCTCGTAGTCCGTAGTGGATGCTGGGGACTCCGTCAGGACCATGGGGAATAGCGGCTCCGCAGGAGACAGGGCACAAAATTTAAAAGTTTGACCACTAGGTGGTGTGTACTGGCTCCTCCCCCTATGACCCTCCTCCAAGCCTCAGTTAGGATACTGTGCCTGGACGAGCGTACACAATAAGGAAGGATTTTGAATCCCGGGTAAGACTCATACCAGCCACACCAATCACACCGTACAACTTGTGATCTGAACCCAGTTAACAGTATGATAACGTAGGAGCCTCTGAAAAGATGGCTCACAACAATAAACAACCCGATTTTTTTGTAACAATAACTATGTACAAGTATTGCAGACAATCCGCACTTGGGATGGGCGCCCAGCATCCACTACGGACTACGAGAAATAGAATTACCGGTGAGTAAATTCTTATTTTCTCTGACGTCCTAGTGGATGCTGGGGACTCCGTCAGGACCATGGGGATTATACCAAAGCTCCCAAACGGGCGGGAGAGTGCGGATGACTCTGCAGCACCGAATGAGAGAACTCCAGGTCCTCCTTAGCCAGGGTATCAAATTTGTAGAATTTTACAAACGTGTTCTCCCCTGACCACGTAGCTGCTCGGCAGAGTTGTAATGCCGAGACCCCTCGGGCAGCCGCCCAAGATGAGCCCACCTTCCTTGTGGAGTGGGCATTGACAGATTTAGGCTGTGGCAGGCCTGCCACAGAATGTGCCAGTTGAATTGTGCTACAAATCCAACGAGCAATCGTCTGCTTAGAAGCATGAGCACCCAGCTTGTTGGGTGCATACAGTATAAACAGCGAGTCAGATTTTCTGACTCCAGCCGTCCTTGAAATATATATTTTCAATGCTCTGACAACGTCCAGCAACTTGGAATCCTCCAAATCGCTAGTAGCCGCAGGCACCACAATAGGCTGTTTCAGGTGAAACGCTGATACCACCTTAGGCAGAAAATGAGGACGCGTCCTCAATTCTGCCCTGTCCGAATGGAAAATCAGATATGGGCTTTTATACGATAAAGCCGCCAATTCCGACACTCTCCTGGCTGAAGCCAGGGCCAGTAGCATGGTTACTTTCCATGTAAGATATTTCAAATCTACCGATTTGAGTGGCTCAAACCAATGGGATTTGAGAAAATCCAAAACTACATTGAGATCCCACGGTGCCACTGGGGGCACAACCGGGGGTTGTATATGTAGTACTCCTTTTACAAAAGTCTGGACTTCAGGAACTGAAGCCAATTCTTTCTGGAAGAAAATCGACAGGGCCGAAATTTGAACCTTAATGGACCCTAATTTGAGGCCCATAGATAATCCTGTTTGCAGGAAATGTAGGAATCGACCCAGTTGAAATTCCTCTGTCGGGGCCTTCCTGACCTCACACCATGCAACATATTTTCTCCAAATGCGGTGATAATGTTGTGCAGTCACCTCCTTCCTGGCTTTGACCAGGGTAGGGATGACCTCTTCCGGAATGCCTTTTTCCCTTAGGATCCGGCGTTCAACCGCCATGCCGTCAAACGCAGCCGCGGTAAGTCTTGGAATAGACACGGTCCCTGCTGAAGCAGATCCCTTCTTAGAGGTAGAGGCCACGGATCTTCCGTGAGCATCTCCTGAAGTTCCGGGTACCAAGTCCTTCTTGGCCAGTCCGGAGCCACTAGTATCGTTCTTACTCCCCTTTGCCGTATAATTCTCAGTACCTTGGGTATGAGAGGCAGAGGAGGGAACACATACACTGACTGGTACACCTATGGTGTTACCAGAGCGTCCACAGCTATTGCCTGAGGGTCTCTTGACCTGGCGCAATACCTGTCCAGTTTTTTGTTGAGGCGGGACGCCATCATGTCCACCATTGGTCTTTCCCAATGGACTACAATCATGTGGAAGACTTCTGGATGAAGTCCCCACTCTCCCGGGTGAAGATCGTGTCTGCTGAGGAAGTCTGCTTCCCAGTTGTCCACTCCCGGGATGAACACTGCTGACAGTGCTATCACATGATTTTCCGCCCAGTGAAGAATCCTTGCAGCTTCTGCCATTGCCCTCCTGCTTCTTGTGCCGCCCTGTCTGTTTACGTGGGCGACTGCCGTGATGTTGTCCGACTGGATCAACACCGGCTGACCCTGAAGCAGAGGTTTTGCCAGGCTTAGAGCATTGTAGATTGCTCTTAGTTCCAGTATATTTATGTGAAGAGACGTTTCCAGGCTTGACCACACGCCCTGGAAGTTTCTTCCTTGTGTGACCGCTCCCCAGCCTCTCAGGCTGGCATCCGTGGTCACTAGGACCCAGTTCTGTATGCCGAATCTGCGGCCCTCTAACAGATGAGCACTCTGCAACCACCATAGCAGAGAGACCCCCATTTTTCCCAGGACTCTTGTGCATTGATGCACAGACACTGTCCCTGGTTTTAGGAGGTTCCTGACGAGTTCGGATAACTCCCTGGCTTTCTCCTCCGGAAGAAATACCTTTTTCTGAACAGTGTCCAGAATCATCCCTAGGAACAGCAGACGTGTCGTCGGGATTAGTTGGGATTTTGGAAAATTCAGAATCCACCCGTGCTGTTGGAGCACTACTTGAGTTAGTGCTACTCCGACCTCCAGCTGTTCTCTGGATCTTGCCCTTATCAGGAGATTGTCCAAGTAAGGGATAATTAATACGCCTTCTCTTCGAAGAAGGATCATCATTTCGGCCATTACCTTGGTAAAGACCATGGGTGCCGTGGACAATCCAAACGGCAGCGTCTGAAACTGATAATGACAGTTTTGTACCACGAACCTGAGGTACCCTTGGTGTGAAGGGCAAATTGGGACATGAAGGTAAGCATCCTTGATGTCCAAGGACACCATAAAATCCCCTTCTTCCAGATTCGCTATCACTGCTCTGAGTGACTCCATCTTGAACTTGAATTTTTGTATGTACAGGTTCAGAGATTTCAGATTTAGGATAGGTCTTACCGAGCCGTCCGGCTTCGGTACCACAAATAGCGTGGAGTAATACCCCTTTCCCTGTTGTAGAAGGGGTACCTTGATTATCACCTGCTGAGAATACAGCTTGTGAATGGCTTCCAATACCGTCGCCCTGTCTGAGGGAGACGTTGGCAAAGCAGATTTTAGGAACCGGCGAGGGGGAGACTTCTCGAATTCCAACCTGTAACCCTGAGATACTACCTGCAGGATCCAGGGGTCCACCTGCGAGTGAGCCCACTGTGCGCTGAAATTCTTGAGGCGACCCCCCACCGCCCCTGAGTCCGCTTGTAAGGTCCCAGCGTCATGCTGAGGCCTTTGCAGAAGCCGGGGAGGACTTCTGCTCCTGGGAAGGGGCTGCTTGCTGCAGTCTCTTACCCTTTCCTTTGCCTCGGGGCAAATATGAATGTCCTTTTGCTCGCTTGTTCTTATAGGAACGAAAGGACTGCGGCTGAAAAGACTGCGTCTTTTTCTGCTGGGAGGGGACTTGAGGTAAAAAGGTGGACTTCCCGGCTGTTGCCGTGGCTACCAAATCCGATAGACCGACCCCAAATAATTCCTCCCCTTTATACGGCAATACTTCCATATGCCGTTTGGAATCCGCATCGCCTGACCACTGTCGTGTCCATAGACTTCTTCTGGCAGATATGGACATCGCACTTACTCTTGATGCCAGAGTGCAGATATCCCTCTGTGCATCTCGCATATAAAGGAATGCATCCTTTAATTGCTCTATAGTCAATAAAATACTGTCCCTATCCAGGGTATCAATATTTTCAGTCAGGGAATCCGACCAAGCCACCCCAGCACTGCACATCCAAGCTGAGGCGATTGCTGGTCGCAGTATAACACCAGTATGTGTGTATATACTTTTTAGAGTATTTTCCAGCCTCCTATCAGCTGGATCCTTGAGGGCGGCCGTATCAGGAGACGGTAACGCCACTTGTTTGGATAAACGTGTGAGCGCCTTGTCCACCCTAGGGGGTGTTTCCCAGCGCGCCCTAACCTCTGGCGGGAAAGGGTATAACGCCAATAACTTCTTTGAAATTAGCAGTTTTTTATCAGGGGTAACCCACGCTTCATCACACACGTCATTCAATTCCTCTGATTCAGGAAAAACTACAGGTAGTTTTTTCAGACCCCACATAATACCCCTTTTTGTGGTACTTGCAGTATCAGAGATATGCAAAGCCTCCTTCATTGCCGTGATCATATAACGTGTGGCCCTACTGGAAAATACGTTCGTTTCTTCACCGTCGACACTAGATTCGGTGTCCGTGTCTGGGTCTGTGTCGACCGACTGAGGCAAAGGGCGTTTTACAGCCCCTGACGGTGTTTGAGACGCCTGTACAGGTACTAACTGGTTTGCCGGTCGTCTCATGTCGTCAACCGACTTTTGCAGCGTGCTGACATTATCACGTAATTCCATAAACAAAGCCATCCATTCCGGTGTCGACTCCCTAGGGGGTGACATCACCATTACCGGCAATTGCTCCGCCTCCACACCAACATCGTCCTCATACATGTCGACACACACGTACCGACACACAGCAGACACACAGGGAATGCTCTGATAGAAGACAGGACCCCACTAGCCCTTTGGGGAGACAGAGGGAGAGTTTGCCAGCACACACCAAAGCGCTATAATTATATAGGAACAACCTTATATAAGTGTTGTTTCCTTATAGCTGCTTAAATATATATAATATCGCCAAAAAATGCCCCCCCTCTCTGTTTTTTACCCTGTTTCTGTAGTGCAGTGCAGGGGAGAGCCTGGGAGCCTTCCTAGCAGCGGAGCTGTGTAGAAAAATGGCGCTGTGTGCTGAGGAGATAGGCCCCGCCCCCTATTCCGGCGGGCTCTTCTCCCGGTTTTTCTGAGACCTGGCAGGGGTGAAATACATCCATATAGCCTCATGGACTATATGTGATGTATTCTTTTTAGCCAGAAAGGTATTAACATTGCTGCCCAGGGCGCCCCCCCCAGCGCCCTGCACCCTCAGTGACCGCCGGTGTGAAGTGTGCCTGAGCGCAATGGCGCACAGCTGCAGTGCTGTGCGCTACCTCATGAAGACTGAAAAGCCTTCAGCTGCCGGTTTCTGGACCTCTTCTTACTTCGGCATCTGCAAGGGGGTCGGCGGCGCGGCTCCGGTGACCCATCCAGGCTGTACCTGTGATCGTCCCTCTGGAGCTAGTGTCCAGTAGCCTAAGAAGCAAATCCATCCTGCCCGCAGGTGAGTTCACTTCTTCTCCCCTAGGTCCCTCGTTGCAGTGAGCCTGTTGCCAGCAGGACTCACTGAAAATAATAAAACTATCAAAACTTTTACTCTAAGCAGCTCTTTATGAGAGCCACCTAGATTGCACCCTGCTCGGACGGGCACAAAAACCTAACTGAGGCTTGGAGGAGGGTCATAGGGGGAGGAGCCAGTACACACCACCTAGTGGTCAAACTTTTAAATTTTGTGCCCTGTCTCCTGCGGAGCCGCTATTCCCCATGGTCCTGACGGAGTCCCCAGCATCCACTAGGACGTCAGAGAAATTATATTTTCAGCCCCAATAATCAGACACAAGTGGGCATTTAAAAGTGTTTTCAACTTATGCCTGTAACAGCAAGTCTTTCTCTTTAGGAAATACAGGACTGAGGAGATATTTGTGCAAATGAAAGGTAAATCTTCACCTGGACAGTGGGATTTCTCAACAGTTGTCCCGACTCTCCCGCTATGATACAGTCCCATAATCTGCACTGTGATCTCATTGCAAAATGCAGCAACAATGATTCTTAATTAGCACAGCCACATTGCAAGCCTTCATAATAAGTAAACCCCTTAGCTTCCTCAGCGTTTCTCCGAGCTGCACCTGCGACCGCAGACTGAGCCGAAGCTGCCGTGACGCTGCCATCAGCAGCTCTTCCTCAGCGTTTCCCTGGGCTGCTGTAGTGAAGTAACGCCGGCCCGGCTCATGTGAGAAGAGCAACGAGAGCTGACAGGCATGTCACACATATATTTATAATATAATGAGCATACATTAAACAAATATAGGCTCAAGTTATATATAGATATATGTATATTTTTTAATCACTAACAGACACCTTTTAGTAGTGCATTTGTTTGTTTAACCTGTTGAAGCTTGATATTGATTAGGATGTGTGCAACACTTACACTTCCATGGTTCTTCCCTCTTTCAAACAATCTAGTTTTAAGGCACCAAATCCCTGTAATTTATCCAAGTGGCGACTATTATATCCCTATTTATATAGATACAGTTTCATTTAGATTGTTTGTACGTAAAATATTTTATAAATATGGTACATCATTTTATTTACATGAACATTGCTAGGTGCCATGGGGGGGGTGTTGGGATTTGGCGGCGGGGGATCTCCAGGAATCGATGATGCATGAGGTGGCAACCCTAGATCCAGGTAACACACGGCACACATTAAAATACCACTTCTTTAAATGTACTTTTTATCCACACTTATTTTGGGTGATACTTTGGGCTATTTATGTAGATAATGAAATGGCTTCCGGAAAATATCACTATAATTCGCATGAGGGAACTAATTCAGAACCTGAAGGATCTGGAGTTGCATGGCGAAAACTACCAATGTTCAGTACTTTGTGCATGTGCCAGACACATTCGACGCATGTGCAGTATGGGTCTTGCATTGTCAGACGCACTACATCTGCAGACATCCAGTGATTGGACAGTCTGCAGCCATTTGGGGGGTGGTGACGGTCTCCATTTCCAAAAACTGAGCTGAGTTGCCGCAGTTTTGGAGAGTGCTGTGTCCTAGGACACCTCACTGATCACTAATGCATTCAGGAGACACAGTGCCAGATTAAGGTCCTCACGGGCCTGCAGCTGAAATTTTATGAAGGGCTTATTGGGTGTCACCGCAAGGGGTGTGGCTACTGATATGGGGGTGTGACCAGTGCTGTTAATATATTTTTGTGTGTGTATATGTATGTATATGATTGAAACAGAGAAATTTTAGCGCTTAAATTATTATATTACAATAATTATTTTATTAAGACATGAGGGAAAGAGGTGAAAGAACAGTGGAAGATGGGAGGAAGACGGGAGGGAGACAAGAGGAAGAAGTGGGCTAGATGGGAGGAAGACGGGAGAGAGACAGGGAGAAGAATAGGGGCTAGATGGGAGGAAGACGGGAAAGACACAGGGAGAAGAATAGGGGCTAGATGGGAAGAAGACAGGAGGGAGACAGAGGGAAGAGCAGTAGAGGATGGGAGGGAGATGGGAAGATGGAATGAAGAAGGGCGAGAGACTGGTGGAAGAACGGAAAGATGGGAGGAAGAAGGGAGGGAGACAGGTTGAAGAACAGGGGATGATGGGAGGAAGAAGGGAGGGGAGACAGGTGGAAGAAAAGGGGGAGATAGGAGGCACACAGGGGGGGATGGGAAGAAAAGCAGCGGCTAGATGGGAGGAAAACGAGAGGGAGATAAGGGAAGAACAATGGAGGATGGGAGAAAGACAGGGTAAATAACAGAGGGATTCCGTAGGGAGACAGGGGATGACTGGAAGAAGACGGGGAAGAACAGGAGAAGATTTGAGGAAGACAGCAGGGAGATGGGGAAGAACAAGGGAAAAGGGAGGCTCCTCCACAACAGTGGTTGGTGACTGTTACATGGAGAAAAAAAAAGCTACGGCCCGCTTGAACCCCACGTGGAATGTTTGCTGAGGTCAACAGGGAGAGCTGGGAGGAACAGGAAAGAACAGGAGGAGATGGGAGGCACACAGAGGGGGGAGAGTTGGGAGGAACACAGGGAGAGTGGCTAAATCCCCTTCAGTTAATGTACCGTCTGACTTCATCATCTACTGGGAATAGTAATCTGTGGCGAGCAAGGTGGAGCCGAGCAAGCCACCGTGCCTGAAGTGTGGTGAGCGAAGCGAGCCTACAAGGGTACAATTTTCTACTGTTTATGTCCAGATAACAGAAAAAAATATAATAAAAGCACTTTAACAACATGAAACCCCACTTCCACCCTCACTAGACGTTACATCCGGGTACACTAACTGAAGGGACAATAGATCCAACCAGAGACACGGGGAAAATAACGGCGAGATGGGAGAAAAGGGAATGAAAAAAGTCCAAAATACACACTTACATACATACATATCCAGAATAACAGTGAGTGTCAGAGGACACCAGTTATATGGATAGATAGATAGATAGATAGATAGATAGATAGATAGATAGATAGATAGATAGATAGATAGATAGATAGATAGATAGATATGTTATTAAACTTACATTTTGCACCTGACTTCAAAGCCCTGGAGGTTGGAAGCTGTCGATCCTCCTAAGTTGCACTTGCATCAAAGGACTAAGAATGTGAACTACTCTTTGATTGATGCCCTAGATTTGATGTTGCTTCTATTGGCTATTCTGGAATATATATCAATCATCGCTTTGCTTTCTAATGGCTGGCCCCTCCCTCAGGACCAGACACAACTGAGCTGTGTTCCTATATGAGACCATCCCCCCCTTTCTATCTTCGGTCCTCCCTCTGTCCCATCCAGGGCCAGCTCAAGCTTTATTGTTTTGGTAAGCAAATATAGATTTTTGCGCCCCTTGATGAGGTAAACTCTTTAAAGGGACAGTGTGCACAACAAAAAGGGCTGTGATCTCACAAGGAAGGGGCATGGCCACACAGTAGTACCCCCAAGAGTACAGGGAGATAGTGGGTGACAGGGACATAGTAGGTGCCTGGGGAGGCAGGGGTGATGTAGACAGTGGGTGACCATGGGGGCAGGGGTGACAGTTAAATAGTGGGCGAATGGGGAGGCTGGGGAAACAGAGAAACAGTGGGTGAATGGGGAGGCAGGCGTGAGAGGAACACAGTAATGTCACTGTCCTATATTCATTTTACTGACCCAACATGCAGCACTGAGGCATCCCTGTGTGGCGGAAGGGTCACATAGCATGTGTTACATGTTTGGCCAGCCTGACCGGCATCTAGAGGGAGCCTGGGGGGAGGATTAGCCTGATGACCTGGGGAGGAGGGGAGATCAGCCTGGCGAGGGAGGGGTTTTAGCCTAGTGGGAGCAGGGGGGATTAGTTTGGTGAGGCGGGGTTTGCTTGGTTACAGGGAGAGGTGGGGGGATTAATTTGGTGGTGGTGGGGGTAGTTAGCCTGGTGACATAGGGGAGGAGAGGGATAGTTAGCCTGGTGACAGGAGGAGGTGGGTGGATTAGTTTGGTGAGGGGGTGTAGTTAGACTGGTGACCTGGGGAGGAGGGGGGATCAGCCTAGAGAGGGAGGTGGGTTAGCCTGGTGATGGGGAGGAGAGGGGATTAGTCTGGTGAGGGGGAGAGGAGTGGGAACTGCAGGAGGCACTTTCACTTGTGCTGCTGCAACATGATGTAGAGCTCTGGGCTATGTAATATATTCTGTCACTAAGCAGGGCAGTGTCTGATGGTGGCTCCGGTAATGCAGGCACAGGGGGAACAGGGGTATCTGACCCACCAGCACCTGATAAACAGAGATGGTAACACGGGAGGCCTTCCGCTGCGCCAATCACAGCACAACCGCTCAACCGGCATCTAGAGGGGCTGCGGCTGAGAAAGTAATTAATACGGGAGCCTCCAGAACCGGGGCTGCACATGGGCTTCGTGGTAGGCTGGGGGCATCCTCCTGTTACTGTGATGCCTTAACAGCCGCAAACGCAGTGTAATGGTCATCCCCTCATCTGTACACAGTGTAACTGCGGCGTTGTCGGCAGCGGTAGAACAGTGCTGTTGCAGCCTGTTAAATCCTGGTGCCGCAGGATCCTCCCAGTGCCCTTCAGCTGGCAATTAATAGAGGTGCTGGCGGGGTGGCTCTGTAGATGTGCCCACCAGACCACAGTGTCACTGATGCCAGCAGGCTGTTGTAGCAGGAAATGTTTTTCCTGTCTACAGCAGCACGGTAGTATGTAGTTGCTGTGGGCCTAATTTGCTGGTGGGCCTGGAGCTGCAGCTCCATCAGCCACATTGTTAATCCGGCCCTGAGGAGACATCTTCTTATATCCGGAGACTAATCTCTAGTGTACATGTGCAGGTCTCCAAAAACATGACGGCCCCCATGTTCCTGGAGACAAATCTATACAGTACATGTGCAAATTACCAGGAAAATGGCCACCATGCCAGTTATTTATTCTGCAGCACTGATGTGGGACTCAGGAGATGTAAGTGATTAAACATGGGTGCAGGGAGTGCATTGAAGGCCTTCCTGGACCCTGGGGCCTGTGTGCACCACACACACACAACCATATATAGAAATGCCTATGCCCCATATCCATGTAACATATAACAATGTTTTGTTGACATCAGGAAAACGTACCTGTCCAGCAACTTCTTCCGCTCATGATCCCAGAAAGTCCGGTAAGTCCTCGTCACCCTGTGCATGCGCCGGCAGTGCCAAGCACTCCAGCATCAGCGCAAGTCACAGGGTGGATGCTGAACACAAGGGGGCAGAGCAATGAAGAAGGAGCAGAGAAGAGGAGTAGTGACCTTCACTACTCCTCTTCGCCAGTGAGGTACGTTGCAGCTCATTTCGCCATCTACAGATAGTGAAATGAAATAGAGAAGCAAAATGGAAAGTAACATAACATTTCTGTTCTTCTCTGAATCGCTGTTCCCACACTATTGTATAGGCAGGGCTATAGACAGCGAGGCCAGGCCTGGGTACTGGTTCGGGGAAGGGTGCTGGGAGGGATCTGATTGGATCCATCTCAGAAGGGAAAGAAGAAAAGAAGCCCATAGGCTTCTATAGGGTAACGGCATCTACTGATGACGTTGTCCACTGCATCCAAGCTTGGTGCATATGCAGTAAATTGCCATACCTCCAAAAGCTGCATTTTTGGATGTTTGTCTGCATTTTTAGGTATGATTCATCCCACCCTTGGCATTTAATGGATGAGTGCAAGATATTTTACTATCTACAAAGCCTGAAATGTAACGTGTAAGAGTGGGACGGGATGGGCATGTTTATGTAGTACATCAGTGCAGTCCTCCTGATGGAGAGAATAATGAGGGGAGATGTATCAAACCTTAGAGAGAGGTACAGTGGAGAGAGATAAAGTGCATGATTCAGAGGTGGATGCAGTGAACAAATGTGCAAATGCAGCACGGGATGTCTACACACTTGTGCGATCTGCTGCTGTGCCGGAGGACACAGCATCAAATCACTTGCGAGAACCTTCAGGTTACTCAGAATGGCTCTCTCTTGCAATCGTAGCCAAGTCCAGTAAATCTTCATCGAAAGATGCAGACACTGGTTCCAGCACCATTTTCAGGAACCCCTTCCCCATCCTCAAATGGCTTAGGACCACTGCGTGTGATGACACAGGACCCATTTTGCCTATGCATGTGCAGTCTTCCCGGCATTGGGTTTGCGTACAACTCGGAATCAAGCCCAAACTTTCAATCAATCAGCTCCTGTCAGATTTCGCACATAGCTTGTGAAATGACAGTTAAAGGCTGATTAGCTGGTACTTTATCTCTCTCCAAGGCTTGGTACCTCTCCCCCTTAGTAATTGCACACAAGGAGAAATTAATTTCAGAACTCACTGTCAACTGCAGGGACACAATACCAGATACATTTACAGCCTCTCAACATGGTAGTCGAGTGCCACGTGCCTGAGGCCTTTATATCCATAAGGTGCATACTGACACTCGTCCAGATCTCCCATAATCCTCTGCATTTTCTAAAAGCTGCAATTGGCAAGCGGAAATTTCTGGTTATTCATTAAATTCCCCTAAATTTGAAGATTTTCTTCTCTATAAAGTGTCTGGGTGAGCCAGCCGTAATCTCATTAAAAAGCCGAGGAGTATGGCTATAATTCAGCTGGATGTTCCCACTGCATTCACTGTCATACTGACCTACATGACCTGGGCTGTCTTCAGCTATGCGGCTGATATCTTACACAAATTCCAGTAAGCCATTAAAGAAAATCTTACTAGCATATATTATGGTCTGGAAGCTGTAGCCAACCCATCGCTTCCTTGGCATCGGAGGCATGCTGGGACAGCATAAGGGTGCTTCAGCTCCTTGCAACTCTCAGTATTGGATCTGCCAACTTGCAAACGTAATTCATTTTGGACCCTGCAGTGTGAGGGAGTGTCAGCATAGCAGCAAGAATTACTAGAATTGCAAATTGGAAATAGTGAAACACATGGAGCATCCAAGAACAGTATTTGAGCAGACACATATGCCACTTATGAATGCATTAAATGCTCTTATTTGGAGTGTTGGGAGATATATCCATTAATAGCAAAACAGCAGCTAGTAGAGTTCTTAGAATTGAATATGTGAGTGTATATATATATATATATATATATACATACACATGTATTCATATTATACACTCTCTCTCTCTCTCTCTCTCTCTCTCTATATATATATATATATACATACACTGCTCAAGAAAATAAAGGGAAGACTAAAATAACACATCCTAGATCTGAATGAATGAAATATTCTTAATAAATACTTTGTTCTTTACATAGTTGAATGTGCTGACAACAAAATCACACAAAACTTAAAACAAGTCAAAATGAGGCTCAGTAGTGTGTGTGGCCTCCACGTGCCTGTATGACCTCCCTACAATGCCTGGGCATGCTCCTGATGAGGTGGCGGATGGTCTCCTGAGGGATCTCCTCCCAGTCCATAGCATCAATACCTTCAACTTGCAGGAACTGCTGACACACTCCAGCCACATGAGGTCTAGCATTGTCTTGCATTAGGAGGAACCCAGGGCCAACCGCACCAGCATATGGTCTCACAAAGGGTCTGAGGATCTCATCTCGGTACCTAATGGCAGTCAGGCTACCTCTGGCGAGCACATGGAGGGCTGTGCGGCCCCCCAAAGAAATGCCACCCCACACCATAACTGACCCACTGCCAAAGCGGTCATGCTGGAGGATGTTGCAGGCAGCAGAACGTTCTCCTTGGCGTCTCCAGACTCTGTCACGTGCTCAGTGAGAACCTGCTTTCATCTGTGAAGAGCATAGGGCGCCAGTGGCGAATTTGCCAATCTTGGTGTTCTCTGGCAAATGCCGAATGTCCTGCACGGTGTTGGGCTGTAAGCACAACCCCCACCTGTGGATGTCGGGCCCTCATACCACACTCATGGAGTCTGTTTCTGATCGTTGAGTAGACACATGCACATTTGTGGCTTGCTGGAGGTCATTTTGCAGGGCTCTGGCAGTGCTCCTCCTGTTCCTCCTTGCACAAAGGCGGAGGTAGCGGTCCTGCTGCTGGGTTGTTGCCCTCCTACGGCCTCCTCCACGTCTCCTGATGTACTGGCCTGTCTCCTGGTAGCGCCTCCATGCTCTGGACACTACGCTGACAGACACAGCAAACCTTCTTGCCACAGCTTGCATTGATGTGCCATCCTGGATGAGCTGCACTACCTGAGCCACTTGTGTGGGTTGTAGACTCCGTCTCATGCTACCACTAGAGTGAAAGCACCACCAGCTTCCAAAAGTGACCAAAACATCAGCCTGAAAGCATAGGAGCTGAGAAGTGGTCTGTGGTCACCACCTGCAGAACAACTCCTTTATTGCGGGTGTCTTGCTAATTGCCTATAATTTCCACCTGTTGTCTATTCCATTTGCACAACAGCATGTGAAATTGATTGTCAATCGGTGTTGCTTCCTAAGTGGACAGTTTTATTTCACAGAAGTGTGATTGACTTAGAGTTACATTGTGTTATTTAAGTGTTCCCTTTATTTTTTTGAGCAGTATATATATATATATATATATATATATATAGCTTTTATGACCCGTGTGCCGCTGACTTCAGAACTACTATTGAACTCCCTGGTTGCAATTTCCACAGAGGGCACCGGGCCCAATTGACTTTTTACACGCGAGTGCCGAACAGCAGTACATTTATATAGAGATATATATATATACAGACATATATATATATATATATATATATATATATATACACATATATATATATACAGTACTTTTGTGTATATATATATATATATATATATATATATATACACACACACACACACACACACACACACACACACTTATTACCTTCTCGCTCCCATCCCGCTGTTACAAGTTTATATTTCATTAGTGATAAAAGAGTAACAAAAATGCAACAAGTACAGGTGTTGTCCTTAGCTACCAATAAGACTCAAGCTATCATTTATCTAGTACACTCTTTAAAATGATAGCTACTGTAGAAGCTGATTGGTTGCCCTGGGCAATACCTCAGCTTGTCCTCTTGAAGATTTGATATACCTCCCTGACAGTATGAATATAGCCTTTCAATGGGTATAATAAAAAATTACATTTGCATACAGTACCTCCCAACTTTTTATAATGCTGAATCCTGTGCATGCTGGAGATGTGCAAGTCCAAAAAGCGTCAGGACCTCATCCCTGTTAGACCACGCCACCCAGAAGTCTGCTGTTTTGTTTGTCACACTGGTGGCAGCCTAGTAGTCCGGCAGCTGCTGGGCTGCCACCAGCCTCCACCGAGTCCCGAGTCCCAGCATTGAATGGAAGTGACTGAAGGGAAACAGCGTTTACCGCTTCTCTACAGTGTGACAAAGTGTCTCCTAGACTCCCAACCGCCAGCGTAACACTGTGGCCCATTGGTTGGACAGTGCCCAAAAATAGATAGGACTGCTTCTGAAATCATGTTGGTTTTCGGGGAAGGGAGGGGGGGGGGGGGGGGGGGGTTAGTAATGCATTTGCTTGTTTCATGGCATTTGCTTGATTCATGGCATGGTGTGTTTTTCATGTTGTGTGAGAGGCAGACACTCGGGTAAATTTACTTAGGTGGGAGTTTTCTTTAGAACTGGTGATGTTGCTCATAGCAACCAATCAGATTCTACTTCACATTTATCTAGCTGCTTCTAGAAGATAATAGATAGAATCTGATTGGTTGCTATGAGCAACATCACCAGTTCTAAAAAAAAAACCACCTTAGTAAATTTACCTCTCAGTGTCTTTTCGCATTCACAGGCAAAACATTTTTACTGATTTTGCACAGTAACTGGCATTTTAGAAGAAGATAAGGCTTAGCATATGCATAGATTCTAAAATCATTGACATATCTAAAATGGGTGCAGGGAGTTCAGCAGTGGCGGAACTTCTGGCGGTGCAGCTGGTGCATTGCTCTGGGTCCTGCGGCAATGAAGCGACTCAGATTGACAGCAGTACTAATAATGAGTAACTAACTCACTACAGTACGCTGCGGCCAGTGGCCAGAGCAGTGACAACATAGGAAGAAGTGGTCCATCCGGAAAAGAAGAGTGAGGCCCATCCCCTACTCCCGTTTCCTCCCATCTCCTCTCCTCTTCTTACTGTCCTCCTGTCTGATGTTGCTGTTGCCGGGGTCTGACATCACAATGTACTGTAGTGACCAGTGTACTGTAGTGTACAGTGCGAAAACCAGAAGAGAGAAGTGCTGCCGTTAGGCCTGTCACTGGTCACTAATCCATTGGGCCCATACTTTGCCCCTGCGGTGTCAGCCAAGTTACCTGCTGTGGACAAGTGAAAGTTGTGTACTGGATGTAAGGTCAGTTCTTTAGTCACACAGGGGATCTCTCTCTCCACCGTCCCTCTCCCTCTCCTACTCCTTCCCTCTCTCCCTCTCCTTTCTCTCTTGTCATTTCCTCTTCTCTCTCCCCCTCTCTCTCCATCCTCTCTTTCTCATTCCCTCCCTCTCCCCTCTCTCTCCCTCTGTCTCTCCCCTCTCTCTTCCTCTTTCTTCCTTCCTTCTTTCTCCCTTCTCCTCCCCCTCCCCTTCTACCTCCTCCTCTATCCCTCCCTTCTTCCTCTCCCTCTTTTTCTCTATCCCTCCATCTACTCCATCCCTTTCTCACACGCAGCCTCTTCGAGAAAAAAAATGTCGATGGACTGCCTGCCAGCGCAGCCAGGCTGCGCAGGCAGGGATCAACCTTAAATCAATGCATCCGCAATTACATTTCGAATGCATTGCAGGGTGGTGCCACACACATGCTGGTCAGCCTTGCCCTGTGCTGGGCAGCCCCCAGCATGTGAGTAGATGGATGCAGATCTTGCTGCGGGTAGCAAGACCTGCATCCATCTTTGAATAACCCTCTTAGCGCAGTGCTTTATAGTATACAGTATGATCTTCAAATGTTTTAAATAGGAATGAATATACCTTGTTGTCATATTCAGGTGTCTATATTTAATATTTACTTTCATTTAAAGAACCTCTTAGAACAAATTGTAACAAAAATTTCAATACCTATAACAAGCTTTTAAAAAGTAATAAATCCCGAACAGATGAAGAGGAGCATGATAGCAATGTCAGTACAATGACAGCTTCCGTTTAATATCAAGCTTATTATCTGCGGCTCTTCGTTGAGCAATCCTGTCCAGAAAATCTCATTGGCTGTGTAATGTGCTGACTATGTACAGAGCCCACATCTCTACAATGGGCTCCGTACACTCTCTTATCCTCTTCGAGAGTTTCCAGCTGTATAAACTCTTTAATTATGAATTAGTTGATCTTAACTTATCGCTGCTCGACAGAGCTTGGCCACCAAACACATCCGCTTGTAATTCCCTCTGCCTGGAAACAAGATCTGTCCCCATCTATGTAAAGATGACTGCCAGCCAAAACTTAAAAAGGATCATTTCAGAACACAACAAACGACATGACTTTCATTAAAGCAGAGAGGTCTAAATTAATAATAATATAAGTAACAAGGTATCAGTTACGCATTCTATTATTATTCCCCACAGAACACTCAGATTTGTCTATTCGGTCTTACCCCGATGGAGAACGTCTGGCAGCATCTCAAGTCATTACCGTTCCCCCAGCTCACCTCCCCTGCTGAATTCTTAAACAGCCGTTTGCATTATGGGAGATAAAAAGCGGGCTTTTCTCTGCTCACAAATGTACTGAAGAAATATTACATTGCATGTCCCCAAGGGGTCAATTTATGTATTGTTAAATAGCACTAAAATTGCATTTAGCACAACATGTCTGATAGTAGAGGAGAGAAAACAATGGATGTAGGGGGTATTACCAGCAGCTGTGTACTTGCTCGGCACCATACATGCTGTATAGTGTTACCTTTCTAATTCATTGTGTGTGGCTACTCTTATGAACTGGGGATACATTTTTCATTGTGAAATTTTCAGTTTGCAAATACATTACCACAGTAAGTGCAGTGCGACCCAGGAAGTTGTTGCTCAGTCTGTTCCCCTGTCAGATATGGTCACCTGAAAATAATTAATCTATATGTGTATATATATATATATATATATATATATATACGGAGAAAGGCACGGCACTCCTAGGCGGCTTGGAAAAACGACATGACGGCAGTATAAGAGCAACGTTTCAATGTGTAAACATTGAAACATTGCTCTTATACTGCCGTCATGTCGTTTTTCCAAGCCGCCTAGTAGTGCTGTGCCTTTCTCCGTTTGTATCAGTTAACAGCACGGGCTCCCGGCGTGATATCCTTTACTGCTGATGGGAGAGCCAGTACTTCCAACAAGTAAGTGTGTGTGTGTGTGTGTGTGTGTGTGTGTGTGTGTGTGTGTGTGTGTGTGTGTGTGTGCGTGCGTGTGTAAGCCCTCACTCACTCACTCATCAATAATTCTCTTACTTCCCGATATGTTAAGAAGCTGAAATGTAATATAGGTATTCTGCAGGTGAGAAATAGGAAAACAACGTGATTAGCATTTTAATAAACCTCCCCATATGGGATGAAAAGGGGGTTGACATAATGACATCATTACCGATGTGTGGCTTGCGTTGCGTGAATGATAACGCCCAAACGGACAATCGGATCAAAATTTAGATTGCACCTCCAGTGTGTAGAATTTAATAAACTACAAAAATGTTCCTGTCACTTTTTATCGTATCTGCTACGGGTGCTCCTCAGGTAACGCCAAGACCCATGGATTAATATTTACTTACATTAAGACATCTCAAATTAACATCTGTACAGATTTACCAAATTTTGTATCACTCATTTATACAGGTTGAGTATCCCATATCCAAATATCCGAAATACGGAATATTCCGAAATACGGACTTTTTGAGTGAGAGTGAAATAATGAAACTTTTGTTTTTTGATGGCTCACTGTACACAAACTTTGTTTAATACACACAGTTATTAAAAATATTGTATTAAATGACCTTCAGGCTGTGTATAAGGTGTATATGAAACATAAATGAATTGTGTGAATGTAGATACACTTTGTTTAATGCACAAAGTTATAAAAAATATTGGCTAAAATTACCTTCCAGCTGTGTGTATAAGGTGTATATGTAACATAAATGCATTCTGTGCTTAGATTTAGGTCTCATCGCCATGATATCTCATTATGGTATGCAATTATTCCAAAATACGGAAAAATCACATATCCAAAATACCTCTGGTCCCAAGCATTTTGGATAAGGGAGACTCAACCTGTATTTTAAAACCATGAAAATCAGAAACTCCCGTGCTCAGAACTGGTAAATTTGACATCTAAGTCTTCCACACTACCAAACAGACCACCTTATCCACTGCATTACTCTCAACTTTTACATTTTCCTGAATACTGCTCAGTTTAGTCTCACTTAGGTCTTCACTGCAAGAGTGAATGGACTTTTTTCTTTATCTGTTTATTTTGTGCAACAACAGATAAAAGAGCACTTTGTTTTTTTAAATGACGCTAAAAATGAAATATATACAAATATTGTAGTTGTATTAAAAATATATATCAACGACATCTATGCTGCATTAAAAGTGCTTATCCAGTAGTTTTATCTCACTCCTATCAGTACTGCAATCTCAGATTTTGCAGTCAGTGAAAGATCTCGCTATGACCTACCTCAAAGTGACTGCTATTTTGCTATTTACTTTGAGAGCAAAAGAATTTCAATGACACTGGCAAAGTATTTCACGGCTATTTTTCTAGACATAAAGATTGCAGCAGCCTGTATTGAAGCAGGGCAACATGGCAGTTTCAATTTTGAACACAAATCTGTGACCTGGACTGACTTTCTCATATGGCAGTAAAACATGAGCACAGGAACACAATACAGTAAAACTAATATATACTTTTCCATGTTATCAAGCCTCATCTAATAGCCAAAGAGAAGAAGCAGAGTCCAAGAGAGATTTAAGCCCTAGCTCATGTTTGAGGATATGCTAAAATCTGTCTCTTTTTAAGGATTCAGATTGAATATTGGGGTTTAATTAATATGGAATACCATTTGTTTCCTTGCAGTTTAAGAATTTCTATGTTGTATTGTAAACATTCATATTATGAGTACACAGAATAAAGTAACCTTAACATACTATTAAAGATTTTAAAGCAGTGATGTCAGATCAAACCATGGGCAGTGGGTATTGCCATATTCTGCTGACTCCCGAATTTTTTATGTGTTTCAGACTCTGCTATATGCAGTGTCAGTGTCCCAAATGCACTGTACTAGTGTCAGTGTTCCACCTGCACTGTACTAGTGTCAGTGTTCCACCTGCACTGTTCTAGCGTCAGTGTTCCACCTGCACTTTAATAGTGTCAGTTACTCACCTGCACTGTACTAGCGTCAGTGTTCCACCTGCACTGTACTAGTGTCAGTGTTCCACCAGCACTGTACTAGCGTCAGTGTTCCACCTGCACTTTAATAGTGTCAGTTACTCACCTGCACTGTACTAGTGTCAGTGACCCACCTGTATTGTACTAGTGTCAGTGTCCCACTTGCACTGAACTGGTGTCAGTGACCCACCTGCACTATTCAAGTGTCAGCGTTTCATCTACACTTTAATAGTGTCAATGACCCACCTGCACTGTACTAGTGTCAGTGTCCCAACTGCACTGTATTAATGGCCCTCATTCCGAGTTGATCGCTTGCTGCCGTTTTTTGCAGCGCAGCGATCAGGTTACTACTGCACATGCGTATGTACCGCAGTGCGCTTGCGCATCGTACGGGTACAAACAGCATCGTTGCTGTGCAATGCTTCTAATGACGAATTCATTTGCACAACCGATCACAAGGTGATTTACAGGATGAGGGCGTTTATGGGTGTCAACTGACCATTTTCTGGGAGTGTTAGGGAAAACGCAGGCGTGTCCAAGCGTTTGCAGGGCGGGTGTCTGACATCAATTCCGAGACCGGACAGGCTGAAGTGATCGCAAGGGCTGAGTAAGTCCAGAGCTACTCAGAAACTGCAAAAAACTTTTTCATCCCGCTCGGCTGCACAAGCGTTCGCACACTTGCAAAGCGAAAATACACTCCCCTAGAGGCAGCGACTATCTGATTGCTGCTATGCAAAAAATAGCTAGCGAGCGATCAACTCGGAATGAGGGCCAATGTCAGCACTACAGGGGGTAGATTTAGTGAAGATTCTTAAAATGAGAAGTGGTGATGTGGCCCATAGCAACCAATCAGATTATGTATATCATTTTCTAGGATGCAATATAGAGAGATGATAGGTAGAATCTGATTGGTTGATATGGGCAACACAAACACTTAATTTTTAGAAGATTCAGTAAATCTCTGGAGCAACAATGGAGCTAAATAGCAAAGGAGCTGTCCAGGTGCTGAAATGTCTTCTAATTCTTGTACTGTGCTTTGATTTTATATATATATATATATATATATATATATACAGAGAGAGAGAGAGAGAGATTAGTTATATATATAGAGTGCGGCTGCTGGGACTACTCGCTGCTGTCTATAAGATAAGCTTTATCACTTCTTTTTTTGATGTACGGGTTTTAATGTTTTTGTTTGGGGCCAATAAATTGTGTTAATCTTTATTACACGATTGTTGGATTTCTTTTTTCCCCTATATGTGGTCTGTATGACTGAATAATATATTCTGTGACTTGCTGCTGAGCTTATTAATCAGACTATTGAACCCACCTGGATGATCCTAAACAAAAAGCGAACTATAAGTGGATGTGTTCCACTATATATGGTACTTGCTTCATCTAATGGTGTTTTGGAATTTGGTGAAGGTTCCAACGTAAAAGTTATGTTTAATGCACTAGAAGGTGCTGTTCTCACCCTTGTTTTCCATATACTGTGTGTATATATATATATATACAACCAACAGCAGCCGGCACTCACAACATCAGGTCAACTTGCTCCAGTGCCAGAATCTATATTTCTGGATATATATATATATATATATATATATATATATATCCCATAATCTAGCCTCAAAAATAATGGGGGCTATCAATAATGTATTTGGGTTTCTCCACAATACATGATAATTCATTTAGAAATATTTGCTCTGATTTATCCTAGCTATTTAACAATGTTGTTGATCTGGACAGTGCTGCCAAAAAGAGAAGTCTTTTAGCAAAATACTTCACTACCTAACACAATGGTTTTGAACTCCAGTTCTCAAGTACCCAACAGGTCATGTGTTGTTGATTGCTTTAATCAGGTGAGTTAATCTATTTGGCGGGGTCAGCAATTATCTCACCTGTTTCCACAGACAGAATCCCTCAGAACATGACCTGTTGTGGGTACTATAGGGGGATCGGTATTAACAGCTGTTGGGATTGCGGCTTCGGTATCCTAATCGCTAGGGATCCTGACTGCTAGAAAATTAACTGCATCCCCTTCAGGGTTGGAGCTGAGAATCACTGTAGTAAAAGTTTCCTCTCCAGTATACAACAGCTCACAGTATAAAGTTGGTGTTAGTTAATGATGCTAAGCTCAGAAAAAATGATTGATAAAATCAGGCTGCATTTAAAAAATAATAATAGATGACTGTGGTCTGTAGTGTTAGTTTGCCTAACACAGTATATACAGATGAGTCCACGGTTATCTTGGCTAGTTTGCTGCGCCTAGGCACAGCATGGTTTACTAACATAAAACCTTCTTCTATTGTTCTCAGCTGCAATACAATACAGAGAGAACAATACAGCAGGGGATTAAGTCATTACAGCAGGGGATTAAGTCCGATTGGCCAGTCTCAGTTAATCCTATTAAAGATCAAGATAAACATGGACCCATCTGTATCTCTATTGTCTAAACGGGCTATGTGTGCAGATCATATAACACTCTACATGAGTCTACAGCTGGCTTTCCTTGTAGTATAAATATGTGCAAAATAAATCTACTAATACCTGTTCCTCATACACAGGTGTATGCATATGACAGGGGCGGGCCATCACCAAGATCTAGGCTAATACATCATTGGTCAGAATAACACTGAAATAAGCCAAAATCTTCTGCGGATTTATTAAATTATGGAACTGCAAAATAACATATTTGTTTTCTTTTCATAAAACTTACAGTAACTGTACGGGACACATTCTTTGACATTAAAAGCATTACTGAGTAGGTGGTAGCATTTTGTCAGCTTGTATCATCAGGGACTGTGGTAACAGCACATGAATCGTGCTAATCTCAACCTCAGTGTACTGTATACTTAAAGCTATATTAAAGGCCCCTAAGAGAGCAGCGTATACAAACAAGGTTGTAATGGTTGAGTTCCTTTATTAACAAGTAAATATTGTGTTATGAAGGCTTTCAGAACCACTTATGGCCTTGGAAACACATGCAAAGGACAAAAAGAGACAACTAGAACTTGAATAAATGCATTCGTTTTTGTTAGTAGGATTGTATTGACCTGTCTGTTTCAAGTGCTAAGAGGGAGACGAGGATACGGGTAGTTGAATTGATGTGGAGTTTTATCTAGCAACTTACTCAGGAGGTACAATGTATTGATTCAATTAACTAGCAATCAGCAACTGCTTTCATTTTAAAAGGGACAGATAAGTATATGTTAAATACAAAAAATGTACAGCTGTTAAAAACCTTATAATTGTCACCTGCTCTCAGTACATGACTATTATATTATAGATTATATAGTAGTATACCATACATACAATAGCATACAGCATATCAGATAATTGCTATTTCTTTAGATCATGAAGCACTGTGACTTGCATAGCTAGGACTAAGATTTAAAACACAGGTTCTCAAACTTGGTCCTCAGGACCCCACACAATGCATGTTTTGCAGGTCTCCTCACAGAATCACAAGTGAAATAATTAGCTCACCTGTGGACCTTTTAAAATGTGTCTGTGAGTAATTAATACACACAGTGTATATAACTGTGTGCAGAATGGGTGAAAAGAGAGAATAAACTCATTACAACCACCAATACTACTGTAACTCAAACTTTGGGGGTTATTCCGAGTTGATCGCTCGCTAGCTACTTTTTGCAGCGCTGTGATCAGATAGTCGCCGCCTTCTCATTGCCTGTTTGAAGGATTAAGTGTTGAGATCAGGTTCTTTCATGTGTAATGTACACAGCTGTTTCTCCCATTCTTGAGGTTTATCTGTGTTCAGAGCAGGATTAGAACACACGCACACACAAGAGAATTTCTCAGCCCATCCTTCTCCTCCCACCTCGAGTCACTGCAGACTCACCTGGCCGGCCTAATGTTCTGCCACTGCCTCCATAATCCTTTCTCAATGTAACCACTGATGGTTTTCTTTGGACGTATACTGTAAGATATATATATATATATATACAGTATATACATATACACTATTTATATTCTTTTAATCAATAATGTTGTTTTATATATATATATATATATATATATAAAAAAATAAAAATAATAAGATATTTCTACAGACTGCTTGTTTTTATACTTGACCCAACAGACATTGCAATAGCGGACTGACAATGTCTTGGTTAGACTCTGGGATAGAGGCATGTGTGATTGTATCGGTCTGTAAATTACTGAAAGCTGTGGGGCATCTGTTTTAGCATGGAAAGGGTGTCCTTTAGTTTCAGCCAATATTACATTACTTGTCAACAAAAGGTTGCCCTGAAGTCCGCAGCTGGTGAATCGAGTGGGGTCACTGTTCCTTAGACCGTTCCAGCATACTGTACCTGGGGCCCGTTATTACACTTACTACACAGAGTATGAAGTCCATGACTATTAGTTGGAAGGTCTTGTGGCTAGCACACAGAATGCTCTAACATGATACTAAGGCTGCAGTGAACTCTGTTATTGTGCATCCCAGACTCTATTCTAAACTCTTTCAGTCTATTTATGTAATACAGAGCAACACCAGAAACCACTGTACAAGTGGGCTCTATAAGTGTAATAGAGATTACAGGGGATTCAATCCAAATTAAGTCCTGGTTCAAACCTTTCTGTGGTTTGCAATTCAGATTTTACATCTGAATTTCGGGTTTTGGATTTCCAAAATTACATGATTGTAACTGGTTTTTTTTTTATCAATGATTATCGACCAAACCAAAATGCAAATCCAAACTAAAACCAAAATATCATGCTGAATTAAAACCAAAACATGGGGGTCTGCGCACATCTCTAGTCTGTAACAAACCATACAATACACTATATACATTATGTATACCGGGGCCTGCCAGGTAGGCATAACCGCAGGGAACTGTTTTCTTCAAAATGGAGTGTGGCTATGTCCCTATGCTTGGCCACGCTGCTCTCTAGAGCTGGGATGAGACCGATGTCTTGGTGGCCCTGAACACAGCTGTAGAGTTAGGTCAGGATTACTAGAGGCAGTATAACAAATGAAAGCATGAGATAATGTGCACTTGAGTGCCCACACACCTACTCAGTATCATACCTCCCAACATGCTTAAGTTTGAATACGAGTCCCTGCATGCACCTGATAAGGAGGCGTGGCCTTTTGAGAAGGGGAGTGGTCTTGCAGCATGTTCCTGTGTTTATTACTCTGGGGGTATACCCAGCACTACTAGAAATGATGGGATGCTCCTAGGCTCCCACCACACTCTGAACAGATGCTGTGTGCATCCACATGTCATCTATTCACACGCTGCTCTGCTGCTTCCACTTGAACAGTTGGGAGGTATGTCCCATGCACACAAATTCTCTCATATAGCATACGTTTTCCTGTTCAAATGTGCTGGTACAAAATTCTGTACTGCATTCTTGATAGAATATTTATTGATATACTTATGGTGATAACTAATGTTCTGTGTGTGCTCAGTAGTTTCAATTTTCAATAAATAAAAAAAAGTTATAGAAGACAGGAAACTAGAAACTGACGATTGTTGAGATGTATCTTGCTGCAATGCAACAACCAGTTTCTAAGATTTGCTCCTTAATAAATCAACCTTGACAATATGCTGAGCTATCTACTGCTAACAGGTTATTAATCCAGGAACACAGTGGATTCAAAGGCTTAAGAAAATTGCATATTAAGAGCAAACCAATAAAGTTCACATACCAATATGACAAATCAGAGCGACCAGTGATGGACAATTAAAGTGAAGATGCTTGCCAATAAGGGACGGTATATGGAAATAAACACAAGGTGTCTAACCTACTCAGCATGCAGTTTCCTTCTCCCCTAGCATAGCAGAAGATTAAACTGAGCTATTTTCAACCATAACCAAAGCAATACGAGTTACAATAGCTAATGGACAGTATACCAGTAATAGAGGAATATTACCTTCACTACCTGATCTCAACAGAAAAATAGCATGTAAATATGGACTATATATACATACCCTTGAAAGGAACCTTTTGTCATGGGAAGAAACTGACAAAGCAGGGAAATGCTGTGACATTCAAGTATGACAGCCGCATCATTATACAAGAGTCACAATCTTTCAGATGGAGAAATCAATTGTTCCAGCAGAAGAGTAAAGAACCAGTAAACACCACAAAGTAGAGCTGACTTACTGTATAAACTAGATCTACAGTACACGTGGCACCAATGTCTAGGACATAGGAACCCCCAAGGAGTAAGGATCTTAGCTAAAGGGCGGCTTGCTTACAGCATCAAGATTGATCAATGCAGACAGATGACTGTTCTTGCTGTTCGAAAGAGAAAAAGACAGGGACCTCTTTTCCAAAAGCCAATGGTAGCAGAACTTAGTAGCCTATGGAATTGATACACATGGATTTATCTAAATCAATTTGTATTGGGAACTCAAGGAAGAAGAAGCAGAAAGTTTGGCATAATTCTATGTGCAAATAATGGTATTGAATAATGGACAAGCCACAGTCCTATATAATAACCCTCAACAAAATGGTATAGCAGTGTTGAAGCTTGCAAAATATAGTATGCTCTAAGGACAGCCTGTTATCTTCAAATTCCTTTAGTTATTAAGTCAAAAGGACAAAACAGCAAGAACTTCATCATATTTAAGTATTTGGAAGCAATGCCTATGTAGATGTTCCAAAGAAAAACATCCAGCTAAGGAAAGAATTCTGCTAGGCTACTGCGAGAGCCAAATGGTCTACAGACTTTGACAGTAAGACAAGATCAAGTTAACAGTTAGTAGAAGTTTGGTGATTGCAAAGACTGTGTCTCTGAAATTTCACAAGTATTTTCATCCTAAGCAACAACCTCAATCAGAAACACAGGAAAACTAGCAAAGTTACATTGAAACTGAATTATGTTATCCAGCTATTAATGAAGCAGAAAGTAATATAACCTCTACCTCAGTTAGAAGAGCCAAAGTCTAAGAATGTTCCAGCTTGTATATTTTCCTGCTTGTCCTGCATGGTTCAAAACATACCACAATCTAAGTCACAGTGATGGAAAGAGGTACATACTGTACATAAAAAAAAAAAAAAATTATAGAACATTGGATTCTAGAAAACTAACAGTATAAGCTTAAAGTCATGTTATTTAGATTCCTAAAGCCTGAACTATTTCCTGCTGCTTACAACAATCGAGCAGGATGGGGAGATAATCATGGGAATTGTGGAGCTGAATAGGGAGGGTGGGGCTTAATTACATGAATCATATCCTCTTAGTCCCACCCTTCCCTGAGGACCCACAAATTGTGACGTTTCCAAAGACGGGGGTAGGGCCAAATGATGTGAGAGCCCCTGAAGTGGTCAGCAGCTTCTCCATATATATGCTTTTTATATATACATATATATATATATATATATATATATATAGTAACTTAATACCACGAAGGGGTCTATTTATTAACATTATTTTAGTATCACATGAATGTATTAAAGGGCAGTTGGAGCAGTTTTCATGAAAAACTGCTCCAAACCCTTTTTTCACTTTTTTTTTAGTTAGCCACATCGCATTCCCCATACTTATAATGGGAAATGTGATGTGGGCAAATTTACAACAAAAAAAAAATGTGAAAAAATACCGCAGTGTGCCCTGTAAATCTTCCCAGCTCAGGCTGGCGAGTTCACAGGGCAGCATTATGATAAGCACCCTTTTGCCCAGCTTTCTCTGCCCCTGGCAGAGAAATCTGAGCGGGGACCCGGCAGAGTGATCAGCTATGTGTGTCCGATGGACACACAAGCTGATCACAGTGTAAAAATAAAAATGAAAAGTAAAAAAAAACAAAAACAAAACCATACTCACCTGTCCAGGGAGCCGGTGTCCGCTGCTCCAGTGAGCGCTGACGGGTGCCTAGTCCCCATATGCTGCGCTGTGACCCGGTCCAGTAAAGTGACGCTGCAAAGCGGCAGCGCACTTTACAGCATCTGGGGTCACAGTGCAGGAGAAGGACTCGGCACCTGGCAGCCTCCTGAAGCAGTGCGGACCGGCTCCCTGGACAGGTAAGTATATTGATCTTCTGGGGGATGGGGGTCCGTGACGCGCGGGGGTAGATGCGACAGGGGGGGGTCGACCGGGCGGCTGTAGTGGCAGGACATTACGGTATTTTTTCCAAAAAATACCCCGATGATACTGCGGAGTGTCATCGCAGGGACAGAGCTTGACCGCAAGCTCTGTCCCTGCACGTGATAATTGAACATCCCTGCAATGTAATCAATTATCACAGTGCGAGTTGGGGTGATTTTATCACCTGTCATCCACATCCTGGATGTGGATGGTGATAAATAGGCCCCTTAGCCTTAGATAGAAATGTTTTTGTAATGCCACTTCATTAGTATGATCTCTTCCAATGAATTAGCAATAATAATATAGAAGAGGTTGTCAGTGACAACGACTGTCTGAATAAACAATAGATCCCCAAACAATTCCCTAGGTGCCCTTTGTCACTCCTTTACATCTTCCAGCCATTATACTGTGGTCTTCTCTGTCAGTCCTTTCATCCCACTAGCACTTAATATTATCAGTCATGGCAGGAAAACCTACAATTGTGTCCCAGCATCATCTTATCCCTCAGGGTGGTCCCATGCTAGCTTAGAAGTCTTTGGTGACACAGTGTTAAGGATATGTCATTAGCCATTGATCTGACATGTCCTGCCTGCTGTGTACATAATACAACCTAATGATCTGTGATCAGAAACCAATTCTCTCCATTAAAAGGGTGCACAAAAATTTTTCATTTACTGTAAAATAGGCCTATTACAATGTGCATCATACACTGTGAATGTCTCACATTAAATCCAAGTTCAGAAATCATCTCACTGTGGGAGTTGTGTCTCATCACGGCTCACCTAGACAGTACCGCATGTAAGTTGCTTAGATGCACCTGCTCTGCAAGGAACCTGGCCATTATTTTCATATGGTGGCAAGGATTGATCTATGAAATATGTATGAAGCACTGTTATAAGCATGGTTTAACTAATGTTTGGTGATACTGTTCTATATATATTATTATATATTATGTCTAATAACAAAGGGCCTCACTTAAAGGAAGACTCATTTGTGCTATGGACCTACAGTATATAGGAAAAGACACACATAAAAAAAGGCATATTTCCAGTCATATGCATAGTCTTTGTAACAGCGTTATGGAATAGAGTAGAGATGTGGGTTTACATTGTTATAGTATTAGTAATAATAAAAGTGACATTTTCTTATTTGTACACATTATGACAGTTAAGCATCATATACACAACAAAGAATATTGTCTCGACATTAGTACATGCTAAAGTCATAAATCCAGAATCTATTATATAATGCTAGAAGGCATGTGTCTTAACAGCTACACAGTTGCAAACTGGAGGAGGTCCCACCCCCTCACTAGACACTGCCAGGGCCGGATTAAGGCTGGTGGGGGCATCGAAGTTGTGGGGCCCCCACTAATGGCAAAACCTGAGCACTCTTCTGTGTGCGCGCACACACACACACACACACACACACACTCACTCACTTTCTACCTGGACGCTGCAGCAGGGACAGCGAGCCGCAGCAGCAGCACACCCACGGCTGGCTTAGTGTCAGTGTCTTGCAAGATTTCAATGCACTATCTTGAGAGACTGAGTGCTGTAGACGGAGCTCCTAGACAGCCACTGTTAATGAGCAGCTGAGCCATTGGTAGGGGACTACTCAGCTTGACTATTTAGCAGTGTGTGGGGCCCTGGGATGACCGCCCCTGTCGCCCCCACCCTTAATCCAGCCCTGGACACAGCCACAGCCTGATTTCTCCCCCAAGCCAGTGCTATACAATACACAGGACTGTTCCTTGTGTACTGTCAGTGCATGGATCCTGTAACCCACACAATCATGGACCTCCTGCTCACCCCCACCTGCCCACTTGCACTCCCCCTCATGAGTCCCCATTGATGAGGTGCGGGTGTACAGAAATGGGGGGGATAGATATAAAAAAAGAGAGTTGGAGAGGGAGAGTGACAGTGTTTAATGAGAGATGGGAGAGGGAGTCAGAGTTGAAAGAGAGATAGAAAGAGGGAGAGGGAAAAGGGGGGACAGAGATGAGACAGACAGACAAGGTAGTGTGGAGAATAGAGATGGGAAGTTGGGGGAAGACACCTGTTAGCAGTAGCTGTTGCCTAGTAGCTAGCACCCCACATGTGCAACCCCATATTTGCCGCCCCACCCCTGGCCCCCCTAACCACAGCAGTTACATAAACATGTACTAACTGTACTTTGCCACCATTGTTTGGACCTATTCCTCCTCTCCAATCAAAGGGAAACCTACATGATTAAGGTGTGTATTCATAGTACAGGAATATGTAAAAAATCCCAGGCACACCTCAGACATACAGTACATCTAAAATGGCCCCATCGTCCACTGCATGTGGATATTAGATGTGAGCAATGTACAGCATAGGTATGGGTCCCTTTTAATGAACTCATCTGTGTTTTTGCTTGCCTCTCTTTAAACCATGTATTAATTATTATGGTTCTTACGCTCTCAGTGGTTGCAAACTATAGTTCCATCATCTTCAAAATGAACTGGCACGCAAACATTCTCAGAAAAAATAGCAAAGGAATAAACACGCTGTAGGGCATTATGTCTAAAACGTATGCAATCAGCAGAATTTTTTTATAAACAAAACAGAAAAATACAATTCAAATAAAAGTAAACAAGATATAAAGCAGTGCTATACATTGCATGTAGATCTATTATGCTGAAACTCCATCTCGGTCTCTTAAGTGTTATCTGGGTTCCCAGGAGCTGTGCATTGGCTGCCTTCAGTGAAACAATGCACACAGTATGTTAATGACGCACAACCGCTGTTTGTCAAACAGTGTGTTATTTTGATATTAATTTGTAGGTTCTCTCCGCTGATTTCCATCAGGTAACATTTGACAAGTCTTGTATTAATAGTTCTGAGATATCCACACATTCCAGCACAATTCATAGCAGAGTCACACACAGAAAGAAATTGTGTTCATTCAAATAAGTATTAACATCTACTGGAACTATTGTGCTGAGACAAACCTTGGAGCCACTGTTCTGCTAAAAAGCTGTATAGTATTGCTGTTTCTTCTTTTAAGCTGGTCAAATTGTCACAGTATGCAACATAAACAATAAACCAATAATCACAAGTAAATGAGCAACTGTTTTCAGACAAACTACCGTCACCAATTAAACATGTCAAAATACTGAAGCATGCTGGGGAAGATATACTACCACAGACAAGTGGTAGTGTTGCTCTTAGCAACCAATCATATTATGCCTATCATTTTCTAGAATGCTATAGAGAAATGATAGCTGCAATCTGATCGGTTGCTATGGGCAACACCACCACTTCTCTCCTTTAGAAGCTTTAGTAAATATACCCCTTGGTCTCCTTTAAGTTCATTCAATAATAAACATCCTTTATGATGCCATTTGGACTGATATAAGGTCTGATAGAAAAAGAGATTGTGATGTCTTCCCTCAGTTTGGTCCCAGTAATAACTAAGGGCCTAATTCAGACCTGATCGCAGCAGCTAGATTGTTCTCTAATGGGCAAAACCATGTGCACTGCAGGTGGGGCAGATATAACATGTGCAGAGTGTGTTCGATTTGGGTGACTTATTTTTTTTCTGTGCAGGGTAAATACTGGTTGTTTTATTTTTACACTGCAATTTAAATTTCAGTTTAAACACATCCCACCCAAATCTAACTCTTTCTGCACATGTTATATCTGCCCCACCTGCACAGCACATGATTTTGCCCATTAGAGAACAATTTTGCTGCTGCGATCAGGTCTGAATTAGGCCCTAAAGCTAGGTACACACTATACAATTATCTGGCGGATAATCTGCCAGATCTGGCTGGTTGGAATGAAAATTTGGTGATGGATTAGAGCAAATGACAATCGACCATTTGCTCCTAAACACTGGAAAACGAACAAAACCTGTCGTTCATACAAATTAGTTAATCACAACCTGGATGACCGTCAGTATTTGTCCGTTTACCAGTGTGTTTGGGAGCAAATGGTCGATTGTCATTTGCTCTCATCCATTACCAAATTTTCATTCCAACCAGCTAGGTCTGGCAGATTATCTTCCAGATAATGGTATAGTGCAGTGATGGCTAACCTTTACACTCCAGCTGTTGTTGAACTACACATTCCAGCATGCCCTGCATCAGTTTTAGCATGGCCAAATAGCAAAACTGATGCAGGGCATGCTGGGATGTGTAGTTCAACAACAGCTGGAGTGTAAAGGTTAGCCATCACTGGTATAGTGTGTACCTCGCTTAAGGCCAGTATTCTTAGGTTCTAACCCAGTGGTTCCCAAACTTTTTTGAATCATGGCGCCTTAGAGTATCAGAATTTTTTCATGGCACCCCTAGGCCAAATGTTTCTTATTGAGAATTTTAGAAAACAATAAGTAATGTATGTTTATGTGTCATCCTTAGTTTCTTTAGTGTGGTGCGGGACAATATTTGCTTCTGTTTGTCCTCATATTTTATAATTAGCAGCCATAAGCACTGGTTTTGTCTATTACTTTGACCAGAAATAGTTTGAATTGGTCCTGCACCACCAATCCAAGGCACCCCTTCTAGTGTCCTGAGGCACCCCAGGGTGCCTAGGCACACAGTTTGGGAACCACTGTTCTAACCTATTCTAATTCTTTCCCATTACACTCAAAATTTCAGTTTCCTTTTACGTTTTATGTACCAGGGAGTAACATACTGAAATTCTACAGCACCTAAAATGACCCAATCTGGGTGCTAATAATAACTAAAATTATCTATTCTAGCTGGTAGAACCTAAAAAAACCTAATTCTGTTACTTACATCGAAACTATATAAATTTACTGTGGAAATGTGTGGAAACAGAAGGCAGGCACTTCCAGCATAACCCTGTGTGATTTGATTTCTGATTCGGGCGTATTGAACCTACTGTCCACCATGGTGGCGCTGTCACACACACACACTGTATTGTACTGTCAAGCAGCTGGAAGAAACAACTCTCCCAATGACTGAAACACTTCAGGCCATGCAGGAAGTGATGAACAAAGTGGCTCCTACACCAGTTAGCCAAAGCCATAGCCAAGAAGTTGGAGGTTGTGCTGGCAAGCAATCCCGATTTCAAGAAGATTGAAAAAGAGGGTCTTGTTCTCTTTTCTGAGAGAGTGTAAGAAATACTGCTTTGGAATCCTATGGAAATAGCAGCTATGAAATTTGCACCCCTTACCTCGTGACAAGGAGCACAGTTTTAGTGCATTCAAGCAAATTATAATGGAAGACAGAAGAGGTTTTAATCCTGAAAACCGGTCAAAGTATTTCACTGTTCAGTATCAGGTTAGGAGTAGGAATAGCTCTAACATCGGGGTTTCCAATAAGTAGTTTTCGTATACAGCACAGTGTTTCACACATACAGATGTGTCCTACTCCTTATACATCGTCACAGCATAGTGTTTTAAAGCAGGAGTGTGCGCACGCATGCTCTCGCCAGCAACACAGGAGTCTCCCTCAGCAACAATGTAAATGGACACATCTGTAATGGTATATTGCATTTCATTGTGAAGTCTCATGATAGGAGTTTCAAATGAGTAGTTTTCATATGTAATTCATATATAATAAAGGCACAGTGTTTCAAACATAATGATATGTAACATGGTGTTGCTTTATTTTCAGACAACGTATAAATTCCTAAATTTACATTTTTAAAACCTATAACATCCTTAAACATGGATTGAAAAAAACAAATTTGAGTTTTTTAGATCCTAAAAATCCTGGTCCTGTAATAACACACCAGAATGCTACTATACACACTCGCCTGTGCTCAACTGAAAACAATGATGATGACAGTCCATGAATTATCCATTTGAAGAATGATGAATTGAATGTGATACATTACTAATAATTACTACTACATATCACATTTGATATGAGACAATGGTTCCCATCAGCTCTTTAACATAAATTTACAAGTAACAAGAAATAAATATTGCACCATACTTGCCTACTGTACAATACTCTTATTCTGGAGAGGATAAGCAACTGGGCTTTTAAGGGGGTGAGGTCAGACTTCCAGAGTCACTTCTGGGAGGGAGGGGATATGTGGCCGGGCTTCCATGTCATTCAAGCCCCATTTCCGTCATGGTAAAGGCTGCAAATCGTGGATTTATGAGGAAGGGGTGGGGATAAAATGACTGCGGTTTGCGTCACTATAGCCCTGCCCCCTCCATACGGACCACAATTCCTGGCATTATCTTCTTAGCCTACCTGTTTCACTTTGAAGTGGGTGGGATGTGGGAGGAGTGTCTACTCTTCAGGGGTGCAGGGTACTACCTGAAAAATCAGGAGTCTACCACAACTTCCAGGAGAGTAGGTATGTATTGTACAAAGGTCTTTCACTAAATATGGCAATGGATCGTAGCTTTTGCCAAGAAGGTACATGCTGTGCCCACATTGGATGCTGTTAGTGGAATATATACACTATTTTGTGAGAGGGGGTTATGACCAGTGGCGAACATAAATCCTCTCTATTGGTGATTCCAATAGTGATGAAACAGTATTAATTAGAACTGAGCCTATATATATGCTAGGAACCATGGGGGTCATTCCGAGTTGATCGCTCACCAGCTACTTTTTGCAGCCGTGCGAATGCATAGTCGCCGCCCACTGGGGAGTGTATATTTGCTGTACAAGTGTGCGATCGCATGTGCAGCCGAGCGGTACAAAAATAGTTTGTGCAGTTTCTGAGTAGCCCAGAACTTACTCAGCCCTTGCGATCACTTCAGCCTGTCCGGTCCCGGAATTGACGTCAGACACCCACCCTGCAAACGCTTGGACACGCCTGTGTTTTTCCAAACACTCCCAGAAAACGGTCAGTTGACGCCCATAAACGCCTTCTTCCTGTCAATCTCTTTGCGATCGGCTGTGCGAATGGATTCTTCGTACAATCCATCCCCCAGCAACGATCCGCTTTGTAGCCGTACAACGTGCCTGCGCATTGCGGTGCATACGCATGCGCAGTAGTGACCTGATCGCTGAGCTGTGAAAAATGGCAGCGTGCGTTCAGGTCGGAATGACCCCCACATGAACATAGGTTAAGCTTCATAGACATTAGTCAGGTAATGCCTCAGTGTCACCATGATATTGATTGGCTTTATACTGGTTCATCCCTCAATAAGGATGACCGCAGTAAGTGGAGGTGCAACCGAAATATAGCTTAATAGAGTATGTTTGGTTCCAGAGCATCTGCAGAGCGAAAACACACAAGATATGGGGCCAAATGTAATAGAGTGAGAGTTTCAGAAAGTGAGAGATTTGGTAAGGTTTTGCAGTTTTTTTTTAATTTAAAGTGACAATCATTTACACTGCAAAACCAGGTTGATCTTGCTGTGTAAATGATTGCCGCTTTTAAAAAAAACCCTGCAAAACCCAACCAAATCTCTCACTTTCTGAAACTCTCACTCTATTACATTTGGCCCATATTCTGCATATCTACATTAGCTCTGTAATGATTAGGGAAATTCCAGGGAGTGGATTTGGTAAAGATAAAAGCTTTTTATTATTATAACTTATCCAGAACGTCAGAACGTAAATTTCCAAAGCATTCTGGAACACAGATTGCAATCTCTGCATGTTTATAGCAGAGATGTGCGGGTTCGGATTTATTTAGTCCTTAACGGCATATTAGCGTAAGTTCGGATTTATACAGATTTTTCTTCTTGGTTATCCAAAACACGTGACAGCCGGATAGCCAATAAGATGCCGCTTTGAGATCTGAACGAATCCAGGTAAATCCGGGTAAGTCCGAAGCAGCAGATGTCTAGTTTATAGTTACTGCTATTCAGTTTGAATTTCTGTATCATTTCTGTCTCTACTGGAGGCCTTTTCATTACAGCACTACTGTACTTATTGCTATGCTCTAACAATGCAATGATGGCTATTGCAGCATGTATTGCCGTTTTAGAGACCCTCTTGTTGTCTTCTCAGCAGAGTCATATAGCAGCCAGGAACCCATCGCATGAAGGAGACAGGGAGCCCGGCACTCAGGCAATTTATGCTGGCTCTGCGGGGACCCTTTAGCAGTTTTCTCTGATAGAAGGAGTCCAGACACAATTCATTTTCTCCCCATGAGAAGCAAAGGCGACAGTATGTTAAATGTCTGACACAGAAGGAATCTATCTATATTCAGCATATGGACAGTTATCTCCCATTAATGGACTGACATGAAATTGTATTTTATCCGGTACAGTTCTGTGTACATTAAATAATATATTGTTTTGTCTAGCCCTTTGAGAGATAGCAATTCTTTGCATCATAGACTATAGCAAACTCTTATCAGCTGCCACAGCTTACATTAAAATGTATATTTCATGTTGAACATTTACCAGTGATGAATCCAATTCTACGTGGGAAAAGGTATATGTGCATTTATTTATAGTGTGTCTGTTTTATCAAGACTGACTGCCTGCCTAATATTACTTTTCTGTTCTGTATACAGGGTAAATTCGTCAATATATGTCTATTGTTAGTGTTCACAAACATCTGTGCTGATATCCAGCACACAGGACAGGCTGGCAGTGTGCTGTCCTGTGCAGTCAGGGCCGGAGCTCCCACTAGGCAGCTTTAGGCAGCTGCCTAGGGGCACCAGGACCTGAGGGGGCAGCCTGCTACAGCTGCCTGAAACAGGTAGCGTGGTCCTACCTTTCACAGCTGCCGCAATCCTCCCGGCACTCGTATCTTACAGTAGCCACGAGTCACGTCTGCCAAGCTCCCGTATTGCAGCCTCCAGCTCCGCCTCCATCCGGCATAAGCAGTAAGTTTGACAGCTCCTGGAGTCCTGGCTGGGGGTGACATATGGCGCTGCTCTTCTTTCCAGGCTCTTTCACAGACTACTCAGTCCCAACTCTGCATCACAGCTTGCAGGTAAGGTTGCTGCACAGTTCATTCTCTGCATTTGATAAGGAAAGAGGGGAAAAGAAGAAGTCTAAGGGTGGGGGGGGGGGATTGGGATAGAGATGAGCAGCAGGCATCCACACATTGGGGGGGATGAGCGGCAGTATGCACATAGATGGTGGGGGGGATAGAACAGCAGACATTTAAAAGGAAGGGAGTTGGTGAGAGCAGCAGGCACACACACAGACTGCGTAGATGGGGAGAAGAGGGCAGCCATGCAACAGACTCGGGGTGGGGGAGAACAGCAGCATGCCTTTCACCTGGAGGTCGGGTAGAGGGAAGAGGCAGTAGGCAGAAGTTGTGCCGAGAAACCTTGCACTGGCCCTGTGTGCAGCAGTGAGTAGTGTGCAGATATCCACAGGCTCTTACATACAGCAGCTATAAAATGTAACATCTCTCCTTGTCTTTAGTTTCATCTGAAATGAATAGGTGCAACTTTAAAGCATACTTGCCTACCCACCCGGAAAAGCCGGGAGGCTCCCAAAAATCAGGTGGTCCTCCTGGCCCCCTGGAAGAATAGGCAAGTCTTCTGATTATAGCATCACCCCCCCACCCCCCGGACCCAGCCGTCCACTTGGTGAGCGAAGTGGGCGGTCCGGGCAGCCGATGACATGATACTCGCTAAATCGCGTCACTGTAGCCATGCCCCCTGCTGTATAATGCCGGTAATTTCGCCATTATAGGGTACTGGGCATGGCTACGACGCCGTGATCGCAGCTGCCATGCCCCGTGCAGCTTTATTTACATAGCCCCGCCCTCATCCACCCTTTGTGATACGACATGTACCACCCTGGCTGCTCTCTCCTGGAGAGAGCAGCCAGGAATTTGGCAAATATGTTTTGGAGGGATTTTGATAGCCCCCATCACCCCACTTTTCTACATCCATAGCAGGATCAATCTCATAATTTTCATGCTGGTTAAAACTGGGTTCCATGGAGCATATGCAGGGGTGTCATGGATGGTGGTCCATGACTTAATGAATTATTTATGGTCAATGTTATAAGCAAAACCAGAGCAAGTAACAGCCAATCCTAAAATATGTGCACAAGCAGAAGTACAATCCTGACCAATACCACATAACTGAACCTAGGGATGACAGGTAAGCACAGTGTACTTCATTTTAATCATTTCTGAATTTCTCAATAAGAACTTTTGGCCTAGGGTTGCCATGAAAAAAAAAATGCAGATACTGTAGGGTGCAGTGATTCAAAAATGTTTGGGAACCACTGTACCATGTGGTTGAGGAGGTAGCTGGCTTAACTATTCCACCACACACTAGTATATTTATAATGGGCCCACACTGCACAACCTGCACCCGTTTTTTCAATACTTACTCTCCGGAGTCCTGCATCGGCAGCAGCAGCGCTACAGAAATCACAGGGAAAATGACCGCTGCACCATTTTCCGGGAGATCTGTGCATGCGCACTAGACTCTGGGACAGCGCTAGGGTCCCCTAGTGACCCTAGTGCTGAGAGTATATAGCACTGCCGGCAAGAGAAGAAGGGGCCCAGATGGAGTCTGCACACAGTCCTCCCCCTCTCAAGATGTGACCATGCCACCACAGTTCTTTGTGTAATTAAATACGTCCATCTAGAGCACAGGTTCTCAAACTCGGTCCTCAGGACCCCTCACGGTTCATGTTTTGCAGGTCACCTGTAGATTTTTTAAATGTGACAGTTGGTGATACACAGTGCACCTGCTGGGTTACATGGAAAACGTGAACCATGTGAAGTCCCGAGGACCGAGTTTAAGAACCACTGATCTAGAGTTCATCATACTTGCCTACTCTCCTGGATTTTCCAGGAGTCCTTCTGGGCTCCTGGAAGAGTAAGCATCCTCACCATTGCCAGCCACTTCTCTTGTGAAATGGTAGGGGGTGTGATGACTCAAATTACAATGATTTGCATCATCTTGGCCCAGCCTTTGTGGTGGGAAGCTATGTCATGTTGACACAGGACAAGCACAGTGGAGCAGGAAGATAGGTGTACCAGGTTGAAAAGATTGCTGCCAGGGAAACGACTAGGCACCACAGACAGCAGAACTGGTTTCTCAAACTGCAGTTTGAGTTTAAGACCACCCCATTACCAATGACACAAAGCGGATGGTTATTTGGCACAATGCAGTGTGTCAACCACATATCAATTAAGCCATTTTTTCCCCATCTATAGAGATAACATCAGAATAATCCTGCATCAATTTAGCAGGAGCCTCACTATTACTGGGGTGGCAGAGAAGGGGCAGTCCGATGTTTTCAGTCTGTGCATGCATCACGATGGCTACTACAGAAAGGAGCAGATATGCAAATATGATGGGTGTTTTGTTGGGTTTTTTTTGGAGGGGGGTTAGCCTGAAGTTGACGTGTCCCTGCCAGCAACCGGCAGACATGTTCTGATGAACATTCTGTGCCTACATAGGACTGGTGCCATGTCTGATGATGCAACCAATGGTGTGTCTTTGTATGCACAGTGACGGAGTAATGCCACAGCTGGTGGGTGTATCAGTAACGGTGGTCCTGACCATCACTCCTCACATTTGCTACATGTTGGTTTATGGTCTCCTACATCACATTTACCTAGACATAGACACATACAAGTGAAGACATGCTCATCGTACTGCGATGCGGCATGTTGCATCAGGGCATGCTGCATGGTAACAAAGCCATGTTGCAGCATGCTGCATCGCAAACAAAGATGTACATGGCTACATCTGTAGGTTTTGGCTGAACTTAAACACTCTGTGTTGAAGTTAACTTTGTAGTTTCATGTGGAGGTCCAGGGGGCCAGAGTAGGGGTCCCAGCAGTCTGATTTGCATCATCCTGGAACCCCATCCCCACTGCACCGTGACACAAGTCACTGTGAGCCGAGTCACCAAACCCCATACACTTCACTGACGAAGTGGTCAGGATGCGGGAGGGTGCAATCTCCCACAGCAGTGATTTAGCAAAGCAGCATCAGCTCCTTTGTCACCCAGAGATGATGATGATTAAGTAGACCACAATGTAAAGATCAATGCTGCTTTTAGTTAGAGGGCGAATGATAGGTTGAGGTATCTCTACAGTTTACCAGTGGAAAGGACATTTTCTTTCCTCCCTAAATAAAACCTATTAAAACACAGCACAATGCCCTCATACATCTTCTCATTGCCATTTGCTGAATAATTCTGACCTGTGCCCTCCAGCTAAAGGTCACATTTTATATATTCCTTCCTGCTGGAAGCTGCCGACATGCCAGGACGACAGAGTGAAAATGCGGATATCTCATAATTAGTATCAGAGGAGAGGTTAAGTGAGTGCAGCGGCGGATGAGGCTCTGTTATCTCTCACAAAAATACTTCTAAATTACCTTAGCATCACATTAGCGCAGCCAGAGGACACCTCTGGCTTATTGGAGTCTGCATGTAAAGCTCAGTCATATTGTTAGTAATTGAAGATCACTTTGTAAAGCTTAATCTCAAGCGTACACCAATCTTGGAGCCAACACTTAAATCTTTCTGACATCTGCCCTCCTTCTATAGCTGGCAGTGCAGACATGGGGCTCAATTTACTGTGCATTATTTAAAGAAAAGCAGGAATTGCTTTAAGATAAGCAATTGTTTCAAAACTATTCGAGAATTCTATTAATCCCCAAAATAGGCATTTTCATAAATTAAGCATGAAAGTGCATGGAATATAGTACAATGCTCTGTCTGACCCTGACTGGCAGCACTGTCCAAGAGAAAAACTTTAAATTCTAGTATTTCCTATCCACTCCATAACAATTAGCTGTGGCACACTTGCAATAAGTGTTTAAAGTGGTTCTGATATAGGGCAAACATCTCAAATTATAAAGCAAAGTATTCCAGTAATTCCTGCTATGATATCCCAGAAACTGCCCCTGTTTGTCATTTTGTCATTGTGCACTACACTGCTAGTGACTGCCAGGGACTTTGGGAATCTAATCTTTATCTAGGCACCAGCACATCATTTAACACTTTAGACTTGGTGCCGAGTAGAATTTGCACTTTGTGTTTTCGTACCTTAGTACTGCACTACAAAGTCACATGAATTTCAGTTGCAGCAGCTCCACTTGTGACTGAAGAAGTGTAACGACTGTACTACGCCTAAGTTCAACACGGGTGTGTTGACGCAACTGCTGGCTCTGTAGAGCTGGACTGAGGCATATACAGATCAAAGCAATTCAGGTTATGGCCATTTAGTTCTGTGAATTCATGTGTCTTCTTTATAATTTAGAAATGTGACATATATAGTTAGTTAGGACATGAAAAATAGCACTGGTGATAACAGGCGGCCACTATGTTTTTTAAACCTTTAAATCCTTCTACATACTTCATGTTCACTACTGCCTTGCTATATATAACTAACATAGGGCCTAATTCAGAGGGCCTGATTCAGACTGGATGCCAGAAGTCTGCTGCAGATGCTAGTAAATATGCGTGAAAATACACAGATATTGGCCTCAGCACGCCTACAAAATGGGGCTGGCACGCCCCCATTTTGTTAAAGGCTCCCAGCCCCTGCCCCCCAAACAGCTGCAACTGGTCAATCAGACTGCGGCATCCAGGAAGCCACAGCAGCACTGCTGGGCATGTGCACTGCGGCTTTGCGGGATGCTGGCTGAACTTTGACTTTTTTTAAAGGGGCAATCATGTGCAAGGCTAAACCATGCCTTGTACATGATTGCCCCTTTAACAAAATGTCAGAGTTCGTCCGGCATCCCGCACGGCCGCCGAACTCGGACTTCATTACACCCCGCCCCACATGTGGTAAGGAGTATAGGGGTCTATTTACTAAGCCTTGGAGAGTGATAAAGTGGAGTGAGATAAAGTACCAACCAATCAGCACCTGTCATTTTTCAAACACAGGGGTCTATTTACTAGGCATTGGATGGCGATAAAGTGTACAGAGATAAAGTACCATCCAATCAGCTGCTAACTGCCATGTCACAGTGACTGGTTGGGTTTGGAAAATGAAAGAAGCTGATTGGCTGGTACTTAATCTCTGTCCACTTTACCTTCATCCAAGGCTTATTAAATAGACCTAACAGTCTATAACATAGCGGTTAGGAGCTGGTTGGCTGGTACTTTATCTCTCTCCACTTTACCTCTCTCCAAGGAGTAGTAAATAGATCCCATAGATGGTAAGCTCTGCTGAGCAGTTTTTACCTCTGAACTAACTGCCACTTTAATCTAATAACTATTTCAGTATAATTGTGCCGGCTCCCACAAAATTAATATTATATATGGCCCTAAATGCTCCTGGTAAAGCACAGAATTCTATGCACGCACTCTAGAAATAACTGTAAATAAATGAATAACGTACTCACTAGACTGTTATATCTAGCCTTGCCTCCAGTGAGAACTCATGCTGTAGAACACTTGTCTGTAGCACCTGTCAGTTTGCATCGGACCTTATTAAACACATATTTCTTTTCACTTAGCAATAATGCCTACTACCTATCTACACCATTTTACATGTCATTATGTGCTTAGCTTCTAACTCTTCAGCTTCACTTTCTGTGACGCTGACACTTGTCTGTCACATTTCTTTTTAATGACTGTTTTTCATGCTTGTTTCAAGCACGATGAGCACAGAGATTTTACTCAGTAGAGTTTTTTAAGTAATGCAATGTGTGACTGTTGAGCTACCACGCACACTAGCACAGTAATGCAATGTGTGACTGTTGAGCTACCGCGCACACCCGCACAGCCCTTTGATGAACTTCCTAGGTCTTCTGTTTCCACAATCAGTGAGAAAACAGGGTATGCTGAGGCTTGTAGTTCCACAGCAAATGCTGAGCCTATGGTGAATTTAATATTACATAAAACTGATGTTAGTTTAATTTGTCATTAGGTAGTAAGCAATCTAAGCTAATAAAAAGGATTTCTACAACCTTCGCTTATATGATTTACTATGCACGGATGAAACACTTTTCTGTTATTCAGGTGGTACTGACCTCTGAGGTGCTGTAATCATGCCCCCCCCCCCCCCCCCCCCCCATTCTATTGCACTGGTAGTGAAGCAGGAATAAGAGCAAACAGCGGGATCTAGATACTGTAGATATGCTGCTTGATTGTGTCTTCTCTGTAATGCAATGACCTGTGCACAAAACTGCATTCTTACTATGTAAACACAATTCTTTGTCACAATACATCATTTGGATTACAGACGTACTACTTTGCGATAACAATGCACCTTCAAAACACTCAGCAAGGATTTAATATATACACATTTTGTTTTTTCAGCTTTGATATTTCTGCTTGGCACAAAGATTTCCTATGGAAGCAGATTAAGGCCCCTTACCCACTGCCGTTAAAGCACAGTACTTCACGTGCAGCTCTCATCAAAGCATGCAGCCATATGTTTAAAAAGTGCATTTTATTCAATGCGTCCATATCCATTTGTATTTGTTTTTGGACAATGCTTGATCCATTTTCACTGCATTCACAGCATCATAATATACTTGTAAAAGTTGAATTTAGTGTATTGGAGCATATTGTGTACATATCCACTAGAGGTAAACAAGAGCAGTTACATAAATGTTACAGTAAGCTATTTTCCCCCTTATTCATGACAGTAAATGGCCAATTCATTTAGATGGGGTTATGTTTTCCATGTCAAAATCCATTTAATTAAATAGCCTTTGAAATTAACTGACCATTGGTTTAAATAGCGCAGCATTGTTATTGTTTTTTCACACATCAGAAAATATTTAGTTATATTCTATTGGTGTGATCTGGAGTTAAACAAATGCTCATTTGGAGAGTATATCATGTGCTTTATCCTACTGTGCATACGCCTCAGTCAAGCGTACTGTAAACAAGTTAAAGCAGTGCAGGGTCATACTCAGTTTAGTTGCATACCCAGTTGTGACTAAAGGGGCATAACTGGATTATAACAATATTATCACGTAGTCAACATTTAGAGAGGGCAGGTCAATGGAATTGTGGATTATGCAGAGTGCGTTAATATGCCTGTTTTCAGTTGTATCCTTTTTTTAAATTACTTTTTTTAGGCTCAGACTTTGCCTATTCCTTTCAATGTGGTTTAAACAGTTTATTCATGTTCTAGTAACCCCACTGAAATGTATTATCAATTTAAATGAATGGGAAAGCTCTTTACCTCTTGCCTTGTGTACACATTCACAAACATGAATATCCAGTATGTAGCGTATTTAAAATAATTTTTATTGCTGCAGTCAAGGGAACAATAATAAATAGGTTCCTATGTTATGAAGATGTGTCTTAACTTCAGCTGGGCTTACTACTCCTCTGGCTACAGCATCTGCTATTAGGCAAAGCCCGGCATGAGAAAGTCTGGCTTTCAGTATAAATGGCCATGGCCACAAATTGCGGGCAGGATGCAATGCAAGGCCACCTTTAGATATGAGGGAGAATGAAGTTGGAAAAAATAGGCAATTTATATCAATAATTACACCAGACATTCATATGCCCACACACACACCCATAGCCAGAAAACAGTGATCACCATACGGTAAAGAGAGCAGCCTAGCAAACGTCATACAGTAAACAAAGCCTCCAGTGACTACCATACACACAGCAGTGCAGTGACTGCTATACAATACAAAGAGCATTTTTGTGACTGCCACACACATAAGACCACCGCACAATACAAAGAGCATTTTTGGCCAGGCAAGATCCACTCGATTACCCACCTGCCTATATCTGCCTATCCTTCCTTTGCACCCTGATTTACAAACCAGCAACCAGGAAAAAAAATCATATTATGAAGCCTCCGGGTGACTCTGCACCAGGGACGTGAGGTGAGCTAAATAGCTCAGGAGGCGCTGGGTAGCACCAGAGCCAGATTTACACGCAATGGGCCAGATGTACTAAGCCTGAAAAGTGATAAATATCACAGTGATAAAGTACCAGCCAATCGGCTCCTAACTGTCATTTTTCAAACACAGCCTGTAACATGGCAGTTAGGAGCCGATTGGCTGGTGCTTTATCACAGTGATATTTATCACTTTTCAGGCTTAGTACATCTCCCCCAATATATGAGCCAAAGCGTACATCTGGGCATTATACACAGGTGCAGCAGTATAAACTCCTGGAAATTTGATGAGAGATGTACGGAAAAGTTACCCAGGTGAGGCACTGCCTCACCTGCCATATACTTTTTACTCCAGAGTTTTGGCTATAAAAAAATAATGCAAAGAAGATATTTCAAACATATTCTTTGTATTTTTCGTATACTTTATACAGTCAAAACTCTGGCGCAAACGTTAGTATGACAGGAAAGGCTCTGCCTCACCCCACCGCACGTCACTGCTCTGCACTGACTGATGCACCTCCCTGATGAGCGCCATTTTCAACATTTTTGCAGTAGAGGAAGCCTTAATATCCCTGCCTTCCCTCCTCTTCCTTGGTACCCCTTGGGTATATTGGGGACTATACATAGATGCTGCATGTGATTGGAGTTAGCTTTCAATTTCCAAACCCTATATGAAACGCCACTCATGCAGCGGGATGTAATGGAGTCCAAGATCACCGGAGGTGAGGGATGTCTGCCGATCTTGGACTTTTTTTTAAAGGGGAAAACACTTACAAGGCAAATCCATGCCTTGTAAATGATTGCCCCCTTAAAAGAAACGTCTGAGATCGGCCGACATCCCTCACCTCCGGTGATTTGGACTCCATTACATCCCACTGATTCTACCGATAATGCTAGCAAGTTCATTTTAAGTTGTGACATTGAAAAGTGAAGCAGCACCTTGTGGTGCAGAAGGTACTTTCCTATTGCTCTAACCTGTACTGAGTTAATTGATGTGAAAGGATTAGTTACTCAAAATGGAAAGGATGTAATGCAGAATCAATAGCCCCATAGAAAAATTTGAGGGGCTCAGAAACCCACCGTGGAGGTCTCACCTCTGCTCTTCTGAGCTGGATCCTCCATTGTGGCTAAACCAGCATCACTGTGTTCCCTCACTCTCACATTAAAGCAGATTTATGTGCTGGTACTTCATCTCCTAAAACATTATTTAATATATTGCTTGTTTTTTGTAGTTTTCTTTGGTGTTTTTTTTTTGTCTTTATATCTACATGCAGAGTTGCCTATTTCCATTGCCCTGGGGTATGCATAGCCAGATTAAGGGGGGGGTCATAGGGCATACTGTACCACGGGCCCCCTTTGATAGGGGGCCCCATGGCCAGGGCACACCGACTTAGCTAGCTTTCTCTCTCATGCAGTAGCAGAACCAGACAGCCAGAATGCAAGCAGGGTAGTATGCATTGCAGGCAGAGTATCAGGTTGTATGAGCTACCGATTGAGCTTTCCGACCAGAGGAGAGATAGGAGGGTGGAGAAAAATGTAAGTGACACAGAGATCCCAGCTTCTCCTCCTCCCCAACTGGGTGTCTGAGTCCTGTGTAATCTATTATCTAATGAGGGTTTAGAGCAGAGATTTTCAACCTTTTACAACTCGCGGCACACTGAACAAGATTTAAATATTGCCAAGTTACACTCAAATATAATGGTGATGCATGGTGCAGTTGCATGTCCTAGGGTGTCATGTCGCAGCTTCTCCATAGGTAACGACTGAGCCACATCTGAGAAAGCCAGAAGAGCCCAACACTGCCCGGGCCCAAAATTAGAACTGGCTCTGCAACCACTAAACCCACCAGTATTGATCGTTCCAGGGCCTAAGTAGCGGCAAAACACTGACGGGCCTGGCTCTGCTTCTATGGTGGCACACCTGGAGTCTGCTCAGGGCACACTAGTGTGCCACGGCACAGTGGTTGAAAAACACTGGTCTAGAGAGAGACACACACATACAGAGTCCTCCTGAGTCCTGTACCAGTGTGCAAATAGCACAGAGGCTGCTGCTATTCTTGCATGTGACAGGATAAATTATAGATTTTTATTCTATGTGTATTCTAAGGTTGTTTAAGTTGTCTTTGTTCCACTACAAGAAAATTTAATAAAAAGTTGTCATTCAATTATGTGGAGCTATAAACAGTAACTAGGCATTATTAAATTATTAGTTTAAATCTAATATACCCCACTGGGTTCAATTTAATATACATAATCCATACATCCTAACATGACCCAGTCATGCAGGAATAACATGCTGTCTTAAGTTATAATTGCAATCATCTGTGTTGAAACACCTTTCTTATCAATTAAATAGTTCAACACAGGTGACACCAATCATATAGTAAGAGAGAAGTCCATATAGAGAGCATTTTATCCCTCTTGGAATGGGTCATGTAGGGGGGTATGCACAATCTAATATACATTTCCTCGCCTTCCACTTGGGGCCCCCTTGCCGTGAGTGCCCTGGGCACCCCCAAGGCTTAATCCGGCCCTGGGGGTATGACACAGAGCTGCTCTATGAGTACAACTGTCTTCAAAGCTGTGTGAGCAGGGGCAAATGCAGGATTTCTGGAGGGGGGTTTCCAACAGTGACGTGCGGTGAGGTCAATGACTGGGGAGGCACTGTTGTAAATGAATGTGAATATATATATATATATATATATATATATACACACACACACACACAAAACACCGAACAAAAATTACATGTACTGTATCTTGAATTTAAAGAATAAAAAGTCACTGTACTTAAAATAATAATAATGACACACAATGAGAATGCACAGAAAGGTACACACACAATATAAGCGCCTGACAGGTACTGGATGTGGTGGGTAAAGCAAGCTTTTGATGTGCATGAGGTGTGGACATTGTGGCTATACTAGATGGGGGCTTTCAAGGTGCAGGAGCAGTGAGAGAAGTGCAGTGGGCTGGTTGGGAAGGGAAAGGAGGAGACACTGGGCCGGCAGGGTGGGAGACACTGGGATGGGGGGCAGTAATGGTGGGGGACACTGGGCAGGGTGGAAGACACTGGGATGGAGGGGCAGTAATGGTGGGGGACACTGGGCAGGGTGGGAGACACTAGGATGGGGGGGCAGAGATGGTGGGGGACACTGGGCAGGGTGGGAGACACTGGGATGGAGGTCCAGTAATGGTGGGGGACACTGGGCAGGGTGGTAGACACTGGGATGGAGGGGCAGTATTGGTGGGGGACACTGGGCAGGGTGGGAGACACTGGGATAGGGGGGCAGTAATGGTGGGGGTCACTGGGCAGGGTGGGAGACACTAAGATGGAGGCAGTAATGGTGGGGGACACTGGGCAGGGTGGGAGACACTGGGATGGGGGGTCAGTAATGGTGGGGGACACTGGGATGGGGGGGTCAGTAATGGTGGGGGACACTGGGCAGGGTGGGAGACACTGGGATGGAGGGGAAGTATTGGTGGGGGACACTGGGCAGGTTGGGAGACACTGGGATGGGGGGCAGTAATGGTGGGGGACACTGGGCAGGGTGGGAGACACTGGGATGAAGGGGCAGTAATGGTGGGGGACACTGGGCAGGGTGGGAGACACTGGGATGGAGGGGCAGTAATAGTGGGGGACACTGGTCAGGGTGGCAGACACTGGGATGGGGGGCAGTAATGATGGGGGACACTGGGCAGGGTGGGAGACACTGAGATGGGGGGCAGTAATGGTGGGGGGACACTCGGCAGGGTGGGAGACACTGGGATGGGGGGCAGTAATGGTGGGGACACTGGGCAGGGAGCACTGGTCTCGGGTTGCTGCTCCTGTCAATGCCTGGCCCAGCACACTGGCTGCAGCACTGCACTATTACACAGCAGCCTGCTGAGCAGCCCCTCCGCTTCGGCTGCTGCTGGGATCTGGCAGGCTGGTGTTTTTGAGGTGCTCCAGGGATCACTGCTTCATGCTGGTGGTGCGGTGCAGTGTGGTGCGGTACAGCTCGCTGGGAGGAGAAGCGCCGGGTTTAGGAAGGCACCATCAATTAGACGGAGCTGTGCGGGTAGGAGGCGGGGCTTCCCTTCCCGGCTTCCGAGCCTCTCTGACTGTGAAGACTACTGAGGGAACATGTGATGGGGCCGTGGCCGGCTCCCGTTTAGCGCAAGCCGCACACGGATTTTAAATCAATGAAAAAAAAAAAAAAGACACCGCAGCCGCGTCCGCCCGCTACCGCCCTCTATGCCGGGTCTCACACAGCAAAGTGTGCCTGCTCATCGAACGTGATGAGCAGGCATTAACCATCTGTGTGAGTGCTGTGGATTTTTTTCATAAAATACATTTAAACCGTTATTGTGTGGAACAGGGGAGAGGGGGGAGGGGGGGGGGGAGAACATTGATATAATATTGCTGTCCAGGGCTTCCATGCATTAACTTAATAGCGCTGCACTGAGTTAATGAAAGACCTGGACAGCAATATAGGGAGTTGTAGCGTAACTGTGTGACAGTGTGTGTGAGTGTACTGTAACTAAACACTTACATGCACTGACACACTGCAGCAGACACGATCTCTCTCCTACTCTCCCACTGAAGCACTGATAGTGATAGCAGGATGCAGGTCACTGTCAGTGCTGCAGCTGCTGCCCAGTGCCCAATCACAGTGACAGGGGCGTGCTTTCATATGGCTGAAAGCACGTCCCTGCTGCTCTGAGGCACTTGTATCGGTGCCGCTTCAAGTGCATTTTTTAATGGGCTTTTTCAGCCCTCACCATGGCCCCGCCCCCCGACCGTCCCCTCCTTCCGGACTTTACAATGGTGAGCGAGAGGCACCTAGCTCGGTGCCGCAGACAATGACAGAAATAAAGTTTAAACAGGTATTTATGCCTAAAATGATTAACATAATATAAAGCAGATACTTATGACACATAATATGTGCCATAAGTATCTTCTTTGTATTATGTTAATCATTAATGACAGGGGAGGCACTGCCTCCCCTGCCTCCCCTGACTGCACGTCCCTGGTTTCCAAGTGTTTGATTTTAGAGCATTTGCCGTCAGCCCATAAAGGATGCATAATTAGCATGTAACAAGCATGTAGCAAGCTATAGTCTGACCCAAACAGTGCAGATTACAGTATGAAGACAGTACTACATATGCAGGCCCAATGATCACGGAAACCCACTTACCAGACTCTCTCTCTCTGGTGTGAGGATTGAGCACTCAGATCCACAGACCCACATACAGCAGACTTGGTAGGAAAAGCTGCTACCACTGGGCATGCGCAGCAGCTCCATTGCACCCTTTAAACTGATGTAGTGGCCAGGCTGTGGAGAAGGGGGGTTTCCGGGCAACTGGAACACCCCCTCACGTTGTCCCAGGGTAACAAAAATAACAGTTTTATATGAAGATACTGTATAAACAAAATAACTGAAAAGTGCAAAAGAAAGATATACATTTAAAACAATATATGTAGTAAAAGTTGGCAAAGCATGTGTACAAGTTAATTTATTACACAGTAGCATAATGGTTTGTGGGGTTCAATCCAAACACTGCCATATCTGTGTGGAGTTTGTATGGCTTATGTAAAATGGCCTGCTATCCATATCACAGCCCAAAATAGATATGCATTGACTGAGTGCATAATTGTGTAATGTACTACATATGTCCCCATGTTCCCGCTTTGGGAGAACGAGAGACACTTCCCCTTATTTCTGCTCTGAGTGCAGTTTGACAGCAGGTCAGCTGTGTAATTCTGCTCTGGCAGCCACGGGATAGAAGTTTAGCTGGTGCTCACACATGTGTGAAACTCTCACCTGACTCAAGACACTTCCGATGAGGTGGATGAAATGTACAGTAACAGGGGACTGTTAGAGGCCTAGTAGCTGGCAGCTGTGATGGTAGAAAGCAAAGTTGTGGAAAATCCGTCTGCATGGCGTAGCGAGACCATGCTCCCTTCATGTGTGCATAATTTGTGAGAACAAAAGTTGGGAGGTACAGTACAGTGAGGTATACACTTCTCTCTTTGCTGAGGACAAGATTGTACACGCCTTTCTATATCAGGCATCCCAACCGGTGGTTATGGCCCTCAAACTGTTTTGCCTGTCCCTGCCTTGCCTGACAAACCTGAAGTATTTTATCACTTTTTTCACAATATTTGAGCACATAGGTTATATCCGTGGACAGCCGCTCTCTCCGAGATATACACGGCTGTACCTTAAGCGCAGCTGCTGTTTACATACGTATAGCACGGGCATGAAAATGAAATTTTTTACACTGTGTAAAATTAGTTGGAAAATAATGGGGGTTTGCCACAGTAATGCCAAAATTGTGTCTGCAATTAAAATTCCATTAAATGATCTTAGCAAGTGGAAATGTGTCAAATTCATAGGCATGACTTGGCGTGTTTTTGGCAAGGACGCAGGTGTGATTTAGTGAGATGGGGGAACAAAACTGAAAGAATTTAGTTGTCAGACCTTAGTGTCAGGGCTGCCAACCGTTAGCAGATTTACTGATAGAAAAAGACATGTCAAGCTTTCCTCGTCAAGTGTGGACATTGGGCTCACCTGTCACTACAATAATGCACACAGAGCTATCAACAGAAATAGCCAATCAATTTGGGATAACTGGTGCTCATTCTGTTAAAGGTAAAAACTGATGCCAGTAACTCACTGTTGATAAGTGTCCTGAACTCATTATTATTATTATTAGTTATTGATATGGTGTCACAAGGGTTCCGCAGCGCCTAACAGAGTACATAAACAAATGAGCAAATCAGGAAAACAATGATTTACAGTACGAGACAATGTAGGACAAGTGCCTGGTATATAATCAATATTGCATCAAGGGACAGGACATTGAAATAATCATTAGTACTGTATAGATGTTAAAATATACTTATTTATTGGTTATAAATAGCTTTTATGTGCCAGATGGTGTAGCAGCATAAAGTTTTTCTCAGTCACTTGTAGCTTAATGAGGGATGCGGCGTCCCGCCCCTCTGTTTGTATATGTCCTTTTTATAGTGCACTTATAGTGGCTTAAACTTGAACAAAACACTGATCGTGTTTGGTGGTGATAGATAGTGTCCTTTCCTTTCTTCACGGTGTCTAGAGCATTCAGCTTTTGGCATAAGATTTAGATAAGGAGGGCTCTGGACAGGTCCTTGTCCCGGACCATAGGAACCCGCGGTGCGTCCTGGTGCAGACGCCCTCGGGAACCCGTGAGCCGGAGTGTCAGTCCCGTCTTGGGTTGCGGGGAAATCCCAGATAGTGCTCTGCAGAGCTAACCTATCGGATGTCCCCCCACCGCTCACAGAGCCTCACCTCTTACCTTCTCCCGCTGTCCGCCGAGCTCTGTCACCGGCTTATCCTTCACTCGTCTTCTGTTGCCAGGTGATCTCCTCTGCTTCCGGGTTTCCCCGATCACGTGATCGGGACTTGTCTGTGCTGCGGACGCTCGCTCTGGTCCTTTTGTTAAGTCGGGGGAATTCCAGTGTGTGGATAATCGTGGCTCCAACGCGTTTCAGCCTCTAAAGGGCCTTCCTCTGGGAGAAATGGATGTTTGGAATGTCACTCCAGTGGATCTTTTAAGGGAAACCTCTATGACCTCATAAGGTCATGTGGTGTTGATCACAGATCGCTATTGGTCATGATTAATTGTTGCATTGTTCTCCTATAATGGCTACCATAACTTGCACATGATGGTCTAATTTATCAGTAACATATGATCTAATGACAATATATTGTGTGGCACCTTGATATGATATATATGGATAATATAAAATCTCTCTATAAATTACACAAACAATGAACCTATATATTTGTTCGTAGTTTGTATGCGTAGTTTGTCCAGTATTATATTTAAATCAGGGGCTGAATTGTGTGTGTACATCCCTATATATTTTGGAAATCAGCTGGGGCTAGGATATAATTATTTGTACCTAGTTTGTCAATTCTTGCATATCAATGATTTGACCTCATTGTCCCGGTTTAACCCTTTTGTGCCTAGTGTCTTTAGTTCATACATCCATCTCAGTTCGACTCTATTGATTTTTGTGATGTAATCACCCCCTCTCCAATTTGGATGTACCTCTTGGATCCCTATGAACCTCAGTGATGTGGGGTCACTATTGTGGTGATCTTTGAAGTGTTTGGATAGATTATGTTCTTCTAGTCCTTTTATAATATTTCTGATGTGTTCAGTTAACCTTGTTTTCAGTGGACGTGTAGTTCGTCCTACGTACTGCTTCGTGCATCCACACTCTAATAGGTAAATGACACCTTTGCTGTTACACGTTAGTCTTTCTCTGACGGTGTAGGATTTACTTGTTACGGTAGAACTGAAATGTGTGACTGGTTTTGTACTATGTGGTCCCCCATTTCTACATCCCACACATGCCCCACAGTAGTAAAATCCTGCTTTAGGTTTTGATTGATTAATGTAGGATTGTGTCAATTTCTTTGGTGATTTTATGTGGTTGTGTACTAATTTCTGTTTCAAATTTGGCGCTTTCCTGAATACTATTTTTGGTTTTGTTTCTAATACGTCGTTCAGGATTTCATCTTCCATCAGTATTGGCCAATGTTTTCTGAGTATGTGTTGGAGTGGTTTGGCCTGTTGTGTGTAATCCGTTATGAATAGTATTTCTTTATATTGTTCCTTTCTATCTTTACCTCTATATTTTAGTAGCTGATCTCTGTCTAACTCGCCCACTTGATTGTAAGCCTCCTCTAGTTGTTCCCCTTGATATTGTTTTTCTTTAAATTCTGCCATCATTGTTCTACCTTGGATTGCATAATCTGTTTTCTTTGAACAGTTCCTCCTTAATCTCGTAAATTGTCCTTTAGGTATAGCTTTTAACCAACTAGGGTGATGCCCACTAGTGGACAGAATGTAACTGTTTACATCAACATTCTTTTTGAAGGTTTTTGTGTGTATTTGGTTATCCTCTATGAAGATGTTCAAGTCTAGAAAATCAACACTGTTATTGCTGTGGGTTGTTGTGAATTGAAGATTATTTTCATTTTGATTCATGTATTGAGTGAATTCATTGAGTGTTTCTTCCTTTCCTCGCCATATGAAGAAGATGTCATCTATGTATCGCGTCCAGAGCACGAGATTCTCCCCCAGCTCTGGCCTGGCCCATATAAAATGGTCCTCCCACCAACTCATGAAGAGATTGGCGTAGCTGGGGGCGAATCTCGTGCCCATCGCGGTCCCCTTGGTCTGAAGATAGAACACATCCTCAAACCACACATAATTGTGTTTCAGTATAAAATATATACTGTCAATGATGAATTGTCTTTGTATATCTGTCAAGTCCTCATCTTTTTCTAGGTAATGGTTCACACTGTGGATCCCTTGTTCATGATCTATCACCGAGTACAGTGATGACACATCCGATGTTACTAACCACATGTCCTCCTCCCACTTAAACCCTTGAATTTTATTAAGTATATGTGTAGTGTCTCTTAAATAGGATTTCTGTCTTTGTACGTAAGGTTGTAGGAATGAGTCTAAATACTCTGATAAATGTGATGTTAGTGAGCCAATTCCCGATATGATGGGTCTTCCGGGTGGGTTCTGTGCATCTTTATGTATCTTTGGTAAGTAGTAAAAAACCGGAATGATGGGGTATTGATTCTTTATGAATTGATGTTCATGTTGATTGAGAATTCCTCTATTGACTCCTAACTGTAAATGATGATCTAGTTCTTTCTGGAATACCAGGGTTGGATCTTTTTGTAGTCTCTGATATGTGTTTGTGTCATTAAGAATACGGTGTGCTTCTGTAATGTATTGAGATTTGTTGAGAATTACTGTTCCGCCTCCCTTATCTGCTGGTTTAATGATTAGTGAATGGTTGTCCTGTAGTCCTTGTAGTGCTGTTTTTTCTTGCTTTGATAGATTGCTAGTGAATTTATTCATGTTTAGTTTTTCAATGTCTCGTTCTACCATCCTAACGAATGCGTCCACTTGTGTTCCTTTCAAGTGGCTGGGATAAAAAGTGGATGGCGGTTTAAGTGTACTGTGTCTGAACCTATCTGTGTCTTCTTGATTTCTGACTGGTGCTGGTGTGGTGGTTGCAAAGTATTTTTTGAGAGTGAGTTTACGCGCAAATTTGTGAAGATCTAGATATGTGTTAAACTTACCAAGTTTTTTCGTTGGCGCAAACTTTAAACCTTTATCTAGGAGTTTCAAATCATTTTCTGTTAGTGTGGTGTCACTTAAATTGAAGACTCCTTTACCTAATTCACTTATTGCTATGGGTGATTTGTTCTTGTTCTTTTCTCCCCCCCTGCATCCCCTTCTTGTTCTTCTAGTTTGCGTTTCCCTATTTTGATCGGTGTGCTGATCACTTCCTCGTTGCGTCTCTCTATATGACTGACCCCTAAAAAAGGCTGGTTTGATGCACATGTTGGCCTATCTGTGTCTCCTTTCTGTCTATTTGATTCTTGTTCTATCAACAGTGTCTCAGTGTGGGTGTCTTCTGTTGGTCTCTTAATGGATGAGTCTATTGTCTTGTTCTTTGTGATTGTGTGTAACCTCTCTGTGATGAATGTGCTGACCTGATCTTGGTTTTCCCACCCTTTCTCAAGTGACAGTCTAGCTAGTTCTTCATATTGTGGGTCCTCATCGATTTCATAAATTGAGAATGAGACTTCTGATGTTGTGTCTTCTAGTGAAGAGACGGATGAACTTTGGTTTGGAACTACCTTTTTGTCTCTATTGATTTCAGTTTTGTGTAGGCTTGTCATGTATTGCTGATATGTGAGATTGAGCCTTTTATATACTGGACTCTGGGTGTTTTTCCTTCTGAAAATAGGTTGTGATCTCTTTTTAATATTTTCCTCTCTTCCTACTTGTGTGATTTTATTTTTAGGTTTTTTTATTCCAAATTTGTCTCTAAGAATCTTTCTTTTCTTTGTTTCTATTATTTCTTGTTCTCGTCTCAAAATTCTTTGTGCAGTGATCTCCGAAAGGTTAATGAATTCTTGTTCCTGCTTATAGGGTTCTAATTGAGTATCTAGTGTTTCAATGGTTTTGTCAATGGATAATAATTCTGTTGTGTTGTGTTCTATTTACAGTGCGATTAGATTTTTTGAACAAGCATTAAGAATTTTGTTCCATTTTGTCATGAACGGAATGTTATCTCTACTGTGTGTTGGTATTTTCTTCACCTTGAGTCCCCTTGGTATTAATTCATTTTGTAGATACCAATTCAATGTGTGTGTGTCCCACCAGAGACTGGTTTCTTTGTTGATTAATTTCTCTAGTTGTAGAAAGGTGTTGCAAAATATGTTTTTATCTTACAGGTTGGTCACCTGTAAGTGCAGCTGCTTGTCCGCACAATAGGTCTCAGTGCGCAGTGAACCACAACGAATACAATTGACCATTTGACCATTATCTGCAGCAAGAGACCCTACATGGGACTGATCGAGTTAAGAAACAATAGGGATGAAAGGGCCAGGACAGCCTTCCAGGCACTGTTAGCCCCCAACTTACAGACTAATGATAAAAACATATTTTGCAACACCTTTCTACAACTAGAGAAATTAATCAACAAAGAAACCAGTCTCTGGTGGGACACACACACATTGAATTGGTATCTACAAAATGAATTAATACCAAGGGGACTCAAGGTGAAGAAAATACCAACACACAGTAGAGATAACATTCCGTTCATGACAAAATGGAACAACATTCTTAATGCTTGTTCAAAAAATCTAATCGCACTGTTAATAGAACACAACACAACAGAATTATTATCCATTGACAAAACCATTGAAACACTAGATACTCAATTAGAACCCTATAAGCAGGAACAAGAATTCATTAACCTTTCGGAGATCACTGCACAAAGAATTTTGAGACGAGAACAAGAAATAATAGAAACAAAGAAAAGAAAGATTCTTAGAGACAAATTTGGAATAAAAAAACCTAAAAATAAAATCACACAAGTAGGAAGAGAGGAAAATATTAAAAAGAGATCACAACCTATTTTCAGAAGGAAAAACACCCAGAGTCCAGTATATAAAAGGCTCAATCTCACATATCAGCAATACATGACAAGCCTACACAAAACTGAAATCAATAGAGACAAAAAGGTAGTTCCAAACCAAAGTTCATCCGTCTCTTCACTAGAAGACACAACATCAGAAGTCTCATTCTCAATTTATGAAATCGATGAGGACCCACAATATGAAGAACTAGCTAGACTGTCACTTGAGAAAGGGTGGGAAAACCAAGATCAGGTCAGCACATTCATCACAGAGAGGTTACACACAATCACAAAGAACAAGACAATAGACTCATCCATTAAGAGACCAACAGAAGACACCCACACTGAGACACTGTTGATAGAACAAGAATCAAATAGACAGAAAGGAGACACAGATAGGCCAACATGTGCATCAAACCAGCCTTTTTTAGGGGTCAGTCATATAGAGAGACGCAACGAGGAAGTGATCAGCACACCGATCAAAATAGGGAAACGCAAACTAGAAGAACAAGAAGGGGATGCAGGGGGGGAGAAAAGAACAAGAACAAATCACCCATAGCAATAAGTGAATTAGGTAAAGGAGTCTTCAATTTAAGTGACACCACACTAACAGAAAATGATTTGAAACTCCTAGATAAAGGTTTAAAGTTTGCGCCAACGAAAAAACTTGATAAGTTTAACACATATCTAGATCTTCACAAATTTGCGCGTAAACTCACTCTCAAAAAATACTTTACAACCACCACACCAGCACCAGTCAGAAATCAAGAAGACACAGATAGGTTCAGACACAGTACACTTAAACCGCCATCCACTTTTTATCCCAGCCACTTGAAAGGAACACAAGTGGACGCATTCGTTAGGATGGTAGAACGAGACATTGAAAAACTAAACACGAATAAATTCACTAGCAATCTATCAAAGCAAGAAAAAACAGCACTACAAGGACTACAGGACAACCATTCACTAATCATTAAACCAGCAGATAAGGGAGGCGGAACAGTAATTCTCAACAAATCTCAATACATTACAGAAGCACACCGTATTCTTAATGACACAAACACATATCAGAGACTACAAAAAGATCCAACCCTGGCATTCCAGAAAGAACTAGATCATCATTTACAGTTAGGAGTCAATAGAGGAATTCTCAATCAACATGAACATCAATTCATAAAGAATCAATACCCCATCATTCCGGTTTTTTACTACTTACCAAAGATACATAAAGATGCACAGAACCCACCCGGAAGACCCATCATATCGGGAATTGGCTCACTAACATCACATTTATCAGAGTATTTAGACTCATTCCTACAACCTTACGTACAAAGACAGAAATCCTATTTAAGAGACACTACACATATACTTAATAAAATTCAAGGGTTTAAGTGGGAGGAGGACATGTGGTTAGTAACATCGGATGTGTCATCACTGTACTCGGTGATAGATCATGAACAAGGGATCCACAGTGTGAACCATTACCTAGAAAAAGATGAGGACTTGACAGATATACAAAGACAATTCATCATTGACAGTATATATTTTATACTGAAACACAATTATGTGTGGTTTGAGGATGTGTTCTATCTTCAGACCAAGGGGACCGCGATGGGCACGAGATTCGCCCCCAGCTACGCCAATCTCTTCATGAGTTGGTGGGAGGACCATTTTATATGGGCCAGGCCAGAGCTGGGGGAGAATCTCGTGCTCTGGACGCGATACATAGATGACATCTTCTTCATATGGCGAGGAAAGGAAGAAACACTCAATGAATTCACTCAATACATGAATCAAAATGAAAATAATCTTCAATTCACAACAACCCACAGCAATAACAGTGTTGATTTTCTAGACTTGAACATCTTCATAGAGGATAACCAAATACACACAAAAACCTTCAAAAAGAATGTTGATGTAAACAGTTACATTCTGTCCACTAGTGGGCATCACCCTAGTTGGTTAAAAGCTATACCTAAAGGACAATTTACGAGATTAAGGAGGAACTGTTCAAAGAAAACAGATTATGCAATCCAAGGTAGAACAATGATGGCAGAATTTAAAGAAAAACAATATCAAGGGGAACAACTAGAGGAGGCTTACAATCAAGTGGGCGAGTTAGACAGAGATCAGCTACTAAAATATAGAGGTAAAGATAGAAAGGAACAATATAAAGAAATACTATTCATAACGGATTACACACAACAGGCCAAACCACTCCAACACATACTCAGAAAACATTGGCCAATACTGATGGAAGATGAAATCCTGAACGACGTATTAGAAACAAAACCAAAAATAGTATTCAGGAAAGCGCCAAATTTGAAACAGAAATTAGTACACAACCACATAAAATCACCAAAGAAATTGACACAATCCTACATTAATCAATCAAAACCTAAAGCAGGATTTTACTACTGTGGGGCATGTGTGGGATGTAGAAATGGGGGACCACATAGTACAAAACCAGTCACACATTTCAGTTCTACCGTAACAAGTAAATCCTACACCGTCAGAGAAAGACTAACGTGTAACAGCAAAGGTGTCATTTACCTATTAGAGTGTGGATGCACGAAGCAGTACGTAGGACGAACTACACGTCCACTGAAAACAAGGTTAACTGAACACATCAGAAATATTAAAAAAGGACTAGAAGAACATAATCTATCCAAACACTTCAAAGATCACCACAATAGTGACCCCACATCACTGAGGTTCATAGGGATCCAAGAGGTACATCCAAATTGGAGAGGGGGCGATTACATCACAAAAATCAATAGAGTCGAACTGAGATGGATGTATGAACTAAAGACACTAGGCACAAAAGGGTTAAACCGGGACAATGAGGTCAAATCATTGATATGCAAGAATTGACAAACTAGGTACAAATAATTATATCCTAGCCCCAGCTGATTTCCAAAATATATAGGGATGTACACACACAATTCAGCCCCTGATTTAAATATAATACTGGACAAACTACGCATACAAACTACGAACAAATATATAGGTTCATTGTTTGTGTAATTTATAGAGAGATTTTATATTATCCATATATATCATATCAAGGTGCCACACAATATATTGTCATTAGATCATATGTTACTGATAAATTAGACCATCATGTGCAAGTTATGGTAACCATTATAGGAGAACAATGCAACAATTAATCATGACCAATAGCGATCTGTGATCAACACCACATGACCTTATGAGGTCATAGAGGTTTCCCTTAAAAGATCCACTGGAGTGACATTCCAAACATCCATTTCTCCCAGAGGAAGGCCCTTTAGAGGCTGAAACGCGTTGGAGCCACGATTATCCACACACTGGAATTCCCCCGACTTAACAAAAGGACCAGAGCGAGCGTCCGCAGCACAGACAAGTCCCGATCACGTGATCGGGGAAACCCGGAAGCAGAGGAGATCACCTGGCAACAGAAGACGAGTGAAGGATAAGCCGGTGACAGAGCTCGGCGGACAGCGGGAGAAGGTAAGAGGTGAGGCTCTGTGAGCGGTGGGGGGACATCCGATAGGTTAGCTCTGCAGAGCACTATCTGGGATTTCCCCGCAACCCAAGACGGGACTGACACTCCGGCTCACGGGTTCCCGAGGGCGTCTGCACCAGGACGCACCGCGGGTTCCTATGGTCCGGGACAAGGACCTGTCCAGAGCCCTCCTTATCTAAATCTTATGCCAAAAGCTGAATGCTCTAGACACCGTGAAGAAAGGAAAGGACACTATCTATCACCACCAAACACGATCAGTGTTTTGTTCAAGTTTAAGCCACTATAAGTGCACTATAAAAAGGACATATACAAACAGAGGGGCGGGACGCCGCATCCCTCATTAAGCTACAAGTGACTGAGAAAAACTTTATGCTGCTACACCATCTGGCACATAAAAGCTATTTATAACCAATAAATAAGTATATTTTAACATCTATACAGTACTACCTTATCATTTAGACATACGGTTTATAGTTATTTATTACTTTACGACTACAAGAAACGATTATTCGTTATATGCATGTGTAGAGAGGTCCACATAACAACACATTTTTCCTACATTAATCAGGACTGAGCGCAGCACTATCCCTCTATTGCACAGTAACTTTTCAGGTTGGTCACCTGTAAGTGCAGCTGCTTGTCCGCACAATAGGTCTCAGTGCGCAGTGAACCACAACGAAATAATCATTAGGGTGGCAGAAATCGAGGGTTAGGTGCTGTTGAATGAGGTATGGAGTAAGAAATAGTCTAATAGAGGGAAAAGCACATGAGGGGGGGTTGAGTATGGAATGCCTGTGGTCGGGATCCCGGAGGTCAGAATATCGACCCCGGAATCCCAACCGCCAGAATACTGGCAGCAGGGCGAGTGCTAGAAAGCCCCTTGTGAGCTGCGGGCTCGGTAGCTCGCTGAGATCACCACAGGTTCTATATTCCCACTCTATGGGTGTCGTGGACACCCACGAGTGGAAATAGCCTTGGCACAGCTGTCGGCATTCTCGGCAGTCGGGATCCCGACGTTGGTATTCTGACCGCCAGGATCCCAACCACCGGTATAGTAATTACATCCCAGGGAGAGGGCCCTGCTCATGAGAGCTGACATTCTGAAGGGGAGGGGCAGACAGACAAGGACACGGAAGGGGTAGAAGTGAGCATGTAGCAGAGGGCTAGGATGAGAGATGGCTGGGTTTGAAGAAGAAGTGAGTCTTCAGAGCACGTTTAAAGTTTTGTGGAGAGGTGGAGAGTCAGGTAGGGCTCATGAACACATACTTCTCCCAAGTTGCGCTAGTGAGATGGCGATAACAAAAGGATTGCAGCAGTATTTACATTTTTATTATATAGGCTACCAAAATATGTTTTCAAATCTTTGTCCTTTGTCAAAATTCCCAGCAGCACTTCTCATCCAAATAACATCACCAAGGTCCCAATAGGAAGCATAGCATACTCCTTACCTGAGACTCTTTATATACCCATGATCATTATCAACAAAGCTTTTTAAGAAAACTATTTGCATTCCTGTCTGGAACACATCCACTTCCGGTTGTGTGGCTGTAAGGTCCACTGTGAACCCAGCATTGGCAGGCTACATATTGAAACTCAAACTACTTAGTATAACATACAAAAAAGTAGGACAAACACAACATCCCACATTTGTATGACCCCATATAGGTGGAGTGGGTTCCATGTGATGGCCGCATAAGCATTATCCACACCTCGGTCAGGCTGCACTGTACTCAGAGATGCAGCAGCGTTGGGGTGGGGGGTGGGGGGGGGGGGTAGGCAAGGGGCGAAAGTGCCTATTATACAGCACTAGCAAACAAAATAGATATTGCCAGGTTGTGTTCCAGTTTCGGACACAACCATTAATTAGAACACACATAAGACAAAACCCCAATAGTTTTGTCACACAAAAAAATAAATCTGTTCCACAAAACAAGCAAGAAAAGGATTTAGCAGTCAGGCGCCAATGTACTCTGGAACGCAGCCGCTGGTAATTCTAAGAAAAAGTACACTATGGACATTAGTATCGGTACTCACCTAAATTAATACAAAAATAGAATTATTCATATACTGTATAGGGAATTTAATATGTGAAATAGACAAAAGCTTATTTACCATCTCTGTGGCCAGTGTAGGCTAGTGAAAACTTACATTTACTGTATAGTGTGAAAAACAAATTATATACAAAACAAAATTTTGTAAAATATACATTCAAGGGGTTATATTTAGAAAGTCCCCTAGGAGTCACTGTATCCAGAGAAAAGATCAATTCAGCCTCCAATTTTCTCAGCAATAGTTCACAGTCTCCACCTTTTATGGATTTGGCCTCCTAGTCTATAGTTCTATAGTTCAGAGAAGCAACTTAATATCTTAGAAGGAGAAAGTGGATGGCAACAGGTTTATCAGATGATCTAGAGGAGAGAGCTCAGTGGATGCAACTATAGCGATTAGCTAGCCTCTCTCTGAACACCAGTGGTCATGCCAATAAACAGTACGCTAGTCTGCATTCATGGACAGCTTATAGACCACATGATCCAACAGACAATGTAACTTATTTTCATGTTCTTCTCTCTAAGCGGAAGAACCAGACTAAAGCCAAGGAGTATTGTTCCTGATCATCGGTTGATTTATCAGGTGCATAAACAATTGCTTCCAATATGGCCTTCTGCCATATGCCATCTTTGGAGGCAGCTGTAAGGTGTGACAAAATACCACATCTGATGCAATAACTAGCCAGTGCTTCCTGACAGATTTGCGCACTAGCATAAATATATTTTAGCACTAGTGGGCAGTCATGGTCTTGGCCTGGTGAGGCACCTCACTATAGTTTGATTGGACTATCCCCATTGCCTAAACCACTTGGTTTATGTAGGGAAGACACATTTGCCAACTGTTGAGAAATCAATCCTGAACAATAACCACTTCGCCGATAAAAGTGGAACAGATAGTAAAGCCCTGTTATTCATCAAAGAGAAGAAGGTCTGCGTCTGTTCAAAAGAGAGATAATCAAATTATGGTTTCTCATCTAATCCCCTACATTCCTGTTCAGCCAAGAACAGGAATGTATGGATGGTAGTGTTTTTCAATTGCAGATCAAATATTCTGGGCTTCTTCTTATATATCTAATTAGATGCCTGATCCATCAATACTATTAGAATTGCCACCAGCAAAAAATCTCTTAACCTGGGTTATTGCCCAAATTTGTACTGGTCCACAGTTAAAGTCATCATGTTTGCATGTCAGGACAAACAAAAGGCCAAGAACTAATAATGAGGTCCTGCCTACTGTATGTTAGTATTTGAAATAAATAGATTAAAGGCCACAGTCACATCCTCCTCCTCCTGCCTCTTCTTTTTGAACCTCCTCTGGTGGGGCCAATGTTTCACTTTCTTCCAGGGCTTATTTCTGCCTCAGTTCTGTGTTGCTGGACTAAAAAAAAACACTTGGCGGTAATAGTTATGAAGGTTCAGTATCAGAGGCTGATTGGGAGGATGTGGAGGCAACAGTCTGGAAAGCCTTATAAGAAGGGCTTCTAGTCGATCTCTAGTACCTAGTATTTCCAGAGTCATCTAATATCCATTTGTACATTTGGTGATTCTTGTAATAGTTCAATGTATACATTTTTTCCTCTTAAAGGAAATTAGATCCTTCGTGTAGCTCCCAATCTGACATTGTAGCATTTCACACCAGTTCTCTGACTTGCCACTAACTAGTTGTTGAAAGCTGACTTGTTCAAATTTATTAATTTCCTCCCACAACTTTTTCAATTCAATTCCCACCTCCTACACTACAAGCAGAATTAGATGGAATGAACGTTTATTCATTACACCACACCATTTACTGCTAAAACACCAGCATTAGTTCTGTTGTGGGAATGTTATTGATCCCAAAACCATGGGGTATCTTTTTCGACCTGTGATACTCAGAGAGAAACAAATAGACACAAGGCAGCTGCATCTTTGAGTACAGTGCAGTCTGGGCGAGGTGTATGTGATGTTTATTTGGTCATCATGTGACGCAGAGTTGAGGCGGAACGCAGGTACAGTACATATCTATATAGGGTTATACAAATGTGGGACATTGTTTGTCTGACTTTTCTGTAGGTTGGACTACTAAAGGTAGATACATCTGATTTTGACTTTTGAACATGCATCCACTTCCGCGTGACAGGAAGTGGATGCAGTCTAGGTTATAATGCAATAGTTACTAATAGTGGTCATGGGTATATAAAGAGTCACAGGTAAGGAGTATGCTAAGCTTTCTATTGGGATCTTGGTGATTTTGTTTGGTTAAGAGGTGCTCTTTGTTTACCTAATAATAATATCTGTACTCCTAAAGAGCTGTGGCGGACCTACATTTTGGGGGATTTAAGCTTCAACTGTTATGGGTGCCCCTTTGCAACCAGCAACAATAGGGCAAGGTTCAAAGGGCCTTGCTGCCCTTGCAAGAGCTTTGAGGCCCAAATGACGGAGAACGGGGTGGTGGGATGAAGTCCTTGAAAACAGAACATGCAGTGAACCCCTTCCCTCCAGCCTGTGTCTGCGGGGACAAGTTAGGTATTTGCTTGGTGAGATAATCTGTGGGGGCAGATGTGGTGGGTGAATGGGTGAGAGTCTGGTTACAGCACACACCGCTCAGCACCAACAAATTTACCTTATTAGATACCTCTTTGTCCCGAGCACCTTCTCACCTTTCATTGCTCCCAGCCTCCTTCCTAGTATTGGCTCTCTCAGGCTCCACCATTTCTGGGAATGTCACAAAGAGAAGTTCTGCCGGCTGGCGGATAAATGTTTCTTGCTATTTACAGAGTGCAAATCACAGAGCTAGACTACAACTCCCAGCAGCTCCCACAGTACTAAGCAATGCGCATCCAAGCTGTAATAGCTATGCTGTACTAGAAGCCTGGTCATGGTGTTATTGGTGACGAGCTATTACCATACCATACATAAAAACAAGAGGTGAAAATAGGTAAAAGTTTAAGTCTCATTAGTCTCATAGTAGATCTGAGTTACATTTGGTGGGTACCCCAGTCATTGTTTGCTGCTGCAGATGTGAGTACAGACTATAGAGAGAGAGAGAGGAAGCGAAAGAGAGAAAGAAAGATAGAGAGAGAGAGAGAGAGAGAGAGAGAGAGATTTTTTTGAAGGTGATTGCTCCATGATGAAGATGAAGGAGACCAACACAGAGGCCAGAGTGTGCACATTAAAGCCTCCAAACATTTGGAGATGGGGAAGAATCAATTTCTGCAAGACAATCCATTTTTAGTTCCTGCACCGGAGACTGGAGGTAGATGGAAGTGCGGTTTGGTTTTCCTGAAATTCGAACACACTCTAACTTAGGCGTTCCGAGTCGAATCAAGTCCCAGATCAGAATCACTTTGGGGTTCGGAGTGGAACCGAGTCCTGGCTTGGGTCTTTTGTCAGTTCAGAATTTAGGGTTTGGATTGCAGGTAATTAAGTCTAAAATACATGATTTTAGCTGTTTTTATAGATTTTTATTCATTTTAAAGGAATACAAAACCAAACTAAAACACTTGAGAGTGGTTTGGCCAGAAGACTGATGAATTAGAACCAAAACCAAAACTCGGGGGGTCAGTGTACACCTCTCTCTCTCTCTCTCTCTCTCTCTCTCTCTCTCTTTTGCTCTCTTTTTATTATTTGCAAGCATCTGAGTGTTAGTTAGCAGTCCTGGCTTTGACGGCTATGCATTGTTTATTGCTTTGCCAGCCAGTCTCAATTTCTGGTTCAAGCAAGATTAAGAAAAAGCTTTCATATGTAAATGTAGATAATGGTAGATTAAAGGCCTGATTCAAGGTTTATTGTGAAAGTAAAATCTTCTAATGGTCAAAACCATGTGCACGGGGATGGGGTGGGTGGGGGGGGGGGGGGGGGGCAGATGTAACATGTGCCGAGAGAGTTAGATTTGGGTGGGGTGTGTTCAAACTAACATCTAAATTGCAGTGTAAAAATAAAGCAGCCAGTATTTACCATGCACAGAAACAATATAACCCACCCAAATTTAACTCTCTCTGCACATGTTATATCTGCCCCACCTGCAGTGCATATGGTTTTGCCCAATGGAGGAAGATTTTGCTTTTGCAATCAAGCTTGAATTATGCCCGAAATAAGTAAGTTAGATTATGTACAGCAATTACCTCTAAAAAGATCCACAATGAAAAACAATATTGACCTAATGAATAAATATTATATTTCAGTGTCTTCCTTATGTAACCCTTGAAAAACTACTGTATCACAGCAACAAATACAACTTTTTGCCTCTTGATAAATAGTAAACCTTATTGCGAGCGCTAACCCCATTATTGTATAAAGCCATGTGATAACAAGCAGGGTTTTTGTTGGCAAAAGGGCTTATTGCCATCCATAAAGGGCCTTGTAGGGTATCTACAACACATCAGCTGGTAACTGCTCATTGAGGCAGGATACTTTCATGACAAACAAATGCCTTAATGCAAACATTTGCGGCCCCATCTAGGAAGAATGAACTGCTGCTCATCCCATCAACAACCTCAGTGAAATAAACTCAAGTCACGTTCCGCCTCTCTCCGACAGCTTTCATACATTAGGAAGTATTCAGATAAACATAGGGATTTGTTTATGAGCTGTAGCTGTGGAAATAGCAGGTCGGGAGGCAGTATTTCTGAGGGTCTGATCATTAGGAACTCATTCCGTATTCATTCTAACAGCATCAATCATTGTGTTCCAATCTTATATTCATGTGAAAATCTCACTTGTAGGGGTTTATTGCAACAGTAATCATGAGCAGGGAGTGTTCAGCCTTGCTCTGCAGTGATGGCTTATCAGCACACAGCAAATTCTCTGGGACACGGCCCTCCCCTGCTCTCCTCAGTCTGACATGCTCCAAGTATATTACAAGAATGTGTTTGTTCTGTAACACAATATTACTGCATCACAGCTGCAAGTTAGCTGGAGAGCCAAAGTTGGGGGTCATTCAGAGTTGATAGCTAGCTGCATTCGTACGCTGTGCAGCGATGAGGCAAAAAAATGGCACTTCTCTGCATGCGTATGCGGCACAATGCGCACATGCATCATACAATTGCAACAAATGATGTTGTTTCACACAAGGTCTAGCGAAGTCTTTCTTTCGCACTGCTGGCCGCAGAGTGATTGACAGGAAGAGGGCGTTTCTGGGTGTCAACTGACCGTTTTCAGGGAGTGTTCGGAAAAACGCAGGCGTGCCAGGAAAAATGCAGGCGTGGCTGGACGAACGCAGGGCGTGTTTGTGACGTCAAAACAGGAACTGAACAGTCTGAAGCAATCGCAAGCGCTGAGTAGGTATTGAGCTACTCTAAAACTGCACAAAAAAAGTTTGCCTCCGCTCTGCGATCCTTTCGTTTGCACTTCTGCTAAGCTAAAATACACTCCCAGTGGGAGGCGGCATAGCGTTTGCACGGCTGCTAAAACTGCTAGTGAGCGAACAACTCGGAATGACCACCATTATCTGTAGAGGGAGTGAATACTGAGAGATACATACACTTTAATCTTAATATGAACTTTGTAGAGATAGACAGAATTTCAGAATTTACTTTTGCAGCACTCTAGGTGAAATGTGAAAGGTTCTTTGATCTGATTAATAGGGGTGGCCATTGAACGGGTAACCATTGTGATGCCAGCAGTGCTTGCACTGATGGCATGAAACAATTGACTGGAAAACATCAATGATTTCAGCCATTGATAGGCGTTCCTACTGTCGTTAGTGGCCAATAATGGAAGAAAGCAGGACTCAACAGGGGTGGGGCTTTATCAGCTTGTCTGAAGGTCAAGGGACTGAGTAGTGCATCATGGGTGGAGCTAAGCTCCATTCTTCAATACAGGACAGAAAAATGGATTGCCTTGCAGAAATTGATTCCGCCCGCATCTCCACACTCTGGCCTCTGTGTCGACCTCCTTCATCTCTAGACCCCAAGCCATGCAGTAATATTAGTTCCACCACTGGTGAGCACACTCCTCAAACTGCTAGTCTTAAGATTCATAATGCAGCGCAGTAGAGGGGCCTTTTCATGATAGAAAACTTTTAATGCTGTATTAACAAATACAAACTAATATTTACTTGAAATGATGTGGAGAATGTCATCAAAAAATATGCCTCTATCAAACCAACCCATACAATTATTTGGCAAAGCAGTCCTCTCCACATGTTGTCTGCTAGTACAGTCCTATAGACCCAATATGTATGGTCTAAAGCACAGGTTCTCAAACTTGGTCCTCAGGACCCCACACGGTGCATGTTTTGCAGGTCCCCTCACAGAATCACAAGTGAAATAATTAGCTCCACCTGTGGACCTTTTAAAATGTGTCAGTGAGTAATTAATACACCTGTGCACCTCCTGGGTTACCTGCAAAACATGCACTGTGTGGGGTCCTGAGGACCGAGTTTGAGAACCTATGGTCTATAGCAGTGGTTCTCAAACTCGATCCTCAGGACCCCACACAGTGCATGTTTTGCAGGTAACCCTGCAGGTGCACAGGTGTATTAATTACTCACTGACACATTGTAAAAGGTCCACAGGTGGAACTAATTATTTCACTTGCGATTCTGAGAGGAGACCTGCAAAACATGCACTGGGTGGGGTCCTGAGGACCGAGTTTGAGAACCTATGGTCTATAGAATTGTGCATTCAGGAAATCAGTGGCACAAACTCCTTCCTGTTGTGGAGTGATTTAGGGTTCCCAGCAGATTTACATGGCAAACATTGCTTAGGTGGATGAATAAATATAGAAAGAACAGGACAAAGATATTAAATATATACCCCCTGCTATGCTGGCATTTGATTGAAAATACATAGAGCAAGCTACTGCATCCTGCGGACCCAATAACAAGAAAGCACTCAGCCATACTGTTATAATAAACTCTGTTTTTTTTAAACGATTCCCTAATTTTTCTTTGCACTTTTAAGATAGCGCTTATGGTATTTGAAGTTAGGAATGTATAAGCACTTAGCATGCTAGAGCTAGATTTGAAGGAGATTTAGAAAGCCAGTGGAGGGTTAAAGGTACTATATATATATATATATATATATATATATATATATAGTTAGGAAATATATACACAGTATAGAGGTACTGTACCCATGCAAGGCCGGTTCGAGGGCCCTCTGCGCCCCGGGCAGGAAATGGGGGTGTGGCTTAATACAGGGGGCGTGGTCAGCTACGCCCCCTGTATAGTAGTAGCGCCACTTAAATGCTGAGCGGTGCGCAATGACGTCATCGCGCACCGCTCAGCAAAGGTCCTCTCCACGAAGGGAAACTTCACAGGGGACAAAGCTCACAGCCGGGGGACACAGCGGGCAGCGGAGGGCACAGCAGTGGCGGATCTTGCCATGGTGCGGCGCCCTCCGGTTGGCGCCAGCGCCCACCGGAAGGCGGCGCCCCTGGCAAAAGTCCTGCTTGCCCGTGGCAAGATCCGCTACTGGACCCATGTCACACTGAATGGCTTTCGCTAGGGGAGCCGAGAGATACTCAAATCTTAGCTAAATCTCAGCTATAAGTGTAATTTTATTCACAATTTATTTATTAACATTTAAATAGTGCACACATTTTAAAAATTTCAGTCATTCACAGCAATCACTGTGCCAATGGAGCTTATAGTGTAAGTTCCCTACACACATAATACACACTAGGGTTCACTTCTTGTCACAAACCAATTAACCTACCATGATAATATATAGATGTTCAAGTATACTCTATATATAAACATATGTTCACTACTGCATGGTAATGAATGTATGGAACCATGGAACCGAGGCACACTACTAGAAGACATACCAAGTGCCAGCCTCTCTGCATTTGTATGTATATATATATATATATATATATATATATATATATACAGTGTTTACACTGCATCCAATTTCAGATTATGGAGTCTCTAGTGTTGTATCGTAACGCAACATGAAATTATACAATTGCAAATTACAAATTATTACTTGCTGAAGGTTTTGAATCTGTACTCATTATAAATTTATAATTAGACTGTTAAACTAGAGTTACAGTGCAGATATTTGGTTTTGCCAAAAGCACCTTCAGTGATATGTTTTTGTTTTTCGGTTTTGGCAAAATCACTCTCCAGTGTTTTTCTTTAGATTCAGATTTGGTTTTGGATTTCTTGAAAATGTATTAAAAAAACAGCTGAAATTATGTAATGTGGACCTATTTTCGTTCCTACAGTATTATTAACATCAATAACATTCATTTCCAGTCAGTTTTGACCACGCTCTCTCTGTGTAAAATGGCATCTGAAATCACGAAGGAGGGACTTACTGTACAAGCGGGGCTTAAAGTAGAGATGAGCGGGTTTGGGTTTTACTCGGATTTACTCGGTTCTCAAAACGGCATCTTATTGGCTATCCAAAACAAGAGACATCCTTGAGCCAATAAGATGCCACTTTGAGAACCGAGTAAATCCAAGTAAAACCGAGTAAAACCGAACCCGCTCATCTCTAGCTTATAGTGGTCCTGGAGAGGTAACAGAACGCATTTCCTCTTGTACCTACCCCCCTCCCCTCCCATTAGGCGAATCCAGGGCCAGTGCCAGGGTTTTCAGCACCCCCCTGCAAACTATAAATTTGTGCCCACCTCCTATACTTTGTAAAGAGGCATTGGTCTTACAGGGAAGGTAGTACCCCCTCCCCTCCTGTCTGCGTACCTTGAGGGGCAGGCCACAAGTGGAGGAGGACCATGGAGCTACCCCCTCCTCCCCCCCCCACACACACACACACACTTTAACCCCTGCTTACAAGCAATCCTATACCCAAAATTCAGCACAATGGAGCCTCAGAATCTAGACTTTGTTCTACACTGATCCCCTAAAGCATAGGTCTGCAAACTCGGTCCTCATTACCCCATACAGTGCATGTTTTGCTGGTAACCCAGCAAGTGCACAGGTGTATTAATTACTCACAGACACATTTTAAAAGGTCCGCAGGTGGAGTTAATTATTTCACTTGTGATTCTGTGAGGAGACCTGCAACACATGCACTGTGTGGGGTAATGAGGACCGAGTTTGCAGACCTATGCCCTAAAGCAGAGGTTCTCAAACTCGGTCCTCAGGACCCCACACAGTGCATGTTTTGCAGGTAACCCAGCAGGTGCACAGGTGTATTAATTACTCACTGACACATTTTAAAAGGCCCACAGGTGCAGCTAATTATTTCACTCGTGATTCTGTGAGGAGACCTGCAAAACATGCACTGTGTGGGGTCCTGAGGACCGAGTTTGAGAACCTATGCCCTAAAGGAATCCAATCCATGACTCAAATCCCCTAAATTAGGCACAGTTCAGTTCCTAAAAAACTGCCCCCCACATCTCTAATGCAGTGTGACTATGTGGGACTGTATTAAAACTTTTTTCTAGTCTTGTGCGATTTTCATTTTTGTTTCTGTCATATGACTAAATAAATCAGAAACAAATGAAGCACCATCTATGGTACAGAACACACTACCAATGTTTTCCTAAGCCACATCTTTAATTATGACATCCTAAATCTAGGGCTGGTCCACGAAAAAGGCGACTACTGAGAGGTAATTGATTAAAGAATACTGGAATTGTGTGCAAAAATCAAACTACAGCGTGTACAAGCTATATTCTAAACAATTAGTTACAGATCTTGCAATCTGTATAATAAGATTAATCACACACAATTGAACAGCTGAAATTCTCTTGGGAGCACAACCCTTAGGCACCGTGACCCACAGAAAGGGTTTTGGTTTCTTTTTGTTAGCAAATTTATAGAGTAGACACTGCGAGTCTCTTGCCACACTTCTGCCGCTAGTTGACTCCTTTGGCAATTTCTCAGGGCTGCACATTAACTGGAATATATCTTGTATTCTCCCTGTACGTGGTACTTCCCCTTCTGTTAGGGCTGCAGTCACACCTTTAGAATAGAATGCATTGCCAAGTTCACATATTTGTGTATTTGGATCACAACGTCGATGTCAGACTGTGTCCCACTCCCTATTCAGTCACAAATTGATTATCTGAAATCTAAGCTGCATGTCTGGAATAAACTGCCTTGCTACTGGTCGGGTAAATCTGATTAAAATGTTAGTTCGCCCTAAATTTTTATGTGTTTCTCAGCAAGTTGCTGTTTAAGTCTCTCCTCGTATTTTTTGCCTGATAGATAGAGATCTTTCCTCTCTAGTCTGGGCAGATAAATGGCCTGAAATTAAGTTTAAGGCCCTATGTGACCTGCAGGTTTTGGGTGGCCTAACGCTCCCAAATCTCCACCTCTGATACATGACCTCTCAACAAGTGCATTTAAGGGAGTAGTTTCCTTATTCAGGTTTGTTAGCAAACCAAAAAAGCACACTAATGGGCAAAGCCATGTAGCACTGCAGATGGGGCAGATGTAACGTGCAGAGAGATTTAGATTTTGGTAGGATGTGTTAAAACTGAGATCTAAATTGCAGTGTAAAGATAAAGGAGCAAAAATTTACCCTGCACAGAAACAATATAACCCACCCAAATCTAAAGCTCTCTGCACATGTTACATATACCTCACCTGCAGTGCTACATGCATAGGCTTTTCTATAATGGGTTTAATGTGTGTGGTGTGTACGGGCACACACTGCGATACCGGACTCTACTGCAACGTACAGAGGAGGGGGCCCACCCGGAGGTGCACACGGCCCCTTCTGTTAAAACGCCCCTGGGTGCATTCTAGGTAGAGTGAATGCTTTCCTGGTTCAGACCCCACTAACCTCAGTTGTTCCGCAGATGCACACAGTATAGGCCTCTCCGGGAATGAATTAGAAGATCCTTATCTTGTAGATGGGGTCTGCGGCGTTACTTTTCCTAATGCGTGAGGCATCTCTTATTTATCGTGCATTAGACATTTGCTATATTGCAGGGTTACTTAAAAGAGCCTAAGTCTTGGGGAAAACAGTCATTTAGGTATGGTTTTAAGCTTACCAGACCTCTCAATCACTTATAGTACGGCAAAGCAGTAATTCCTAAAATTAGGGGTTGGACAGGCTTAAGGAATTCAGTGATACTGAGCTTCTCCATGTCCGGGAACCAATTACAGTATACAGAAAAAACTAACCATAAAGACAAATGTCAGAGTTATTTTAAGTCCTTACAACTATATGTATTTTTCATTAGTCCTGCCTTTAGGCTAGGTGGCTGGAGATATGGATACTGTAGATGCAACAAAATGTCCCTTATATAAATAATTGATGAAGGTGATAACAAACTCTGAGACAGGTTCAAGACAAATCTCCTACTTGACCACATTTTCTTGCTCACTGCCCCACTTATTTTGACTGAAAGGTTTGTGGTCATACATTGAGCTAATAAATCTCTTCCATTTAGTATCACTCAGAAGGGGAATTTCTCCATACTCCTCCACATACATAAAAAAAAACCTTATCCTAAATTTCCTGCAAACGGCTGCAGCTGCCACCACTGTTTACTATGTAAGTTATTCAATAGGGACGATATCAATCTGTTAAGTACAATTTATTTCACTGTGACTATTGTCTGAACCAGTGGTCCTATAGCCTGGCAGGACGATTTTCCTTCCATGTGCCTGTCAGTGAGGAAAGACCACATCTACCTTCTCTTATCCATCAATACTAGCTACAGTATGCAAGTATTGTTTAATATACAGTCAGGGCCGGTTCTAGACCTTGTGGCGCCCAGTGCGAAAGTTTCCATTGGCGCCCCCCCAACATGCAAAACAGGGTTAGTGCGCGCAAAAATAGGGGTGTGGCTTCATTGGGAAGGGGTGTGGTCAGTTTTGCCCCCTGTAGTTTTGCCCCCTGTAGAGTTGTGCCCCCAGTAGCTGTTGTGCCCCCAGTAGCTGTTGTGCCCCCTGCAGCTGTGACCCCAGTACTGCGCCCTCAGTAGTTTTGCCCCCATTAGTTTTGCCCCCAGTAGGTTTGCCCCCAGTAGTTGTGCCCCCATTACTGTGCCCACCAGTAGCTGTGCCCACCAGTAGCTGAGCTGTGCCCCTAGTAAAAAATAAAGAATACTCACCAGCCCCGTTCCTGTTTCCCGACTGCTGCTGCCCTCTGTCTCCGGCTGCCGGCGCGGCTCCTCGGATCTATGGGAGAGACGTCATGACGTCTCTCCCATAGGAGCGCACAGACACTAGAGGTCAATTTTGACCTCTAGCATCTGTGGCTGTTCTAAATTGCCGTGCGGTGCGCGATGACGTCAGGCGCACCGCACGGCAGGCACCAGTAGTGTGGAAAGGTCCTCTCCGTGAAGGGAAACTATACGCTACCTCACTGCGCATCTAGTTTTCCTTCGCGGAGAGGACTTAACCACCACCGCTGCCACCCCAGTTAGTAGTGGCTCTTGCCACGGCGGCGGCGCCCTCGGGACAGCGGTGCCCTGGGCACAAGTCCTGCTTGCCCGTGGCAAGAGCCGCTACTATATGCAGTATATTGTCTAGTGTACTGTTATATATCATAGAGTATTGTGTTCATTATCTGTTTTGTTAAATAATAATACGACTTAAGTGCTTTTTTTTTGCAAATAAAAATATATCCCGCCAACTAGTATAACTGATAAGAGCTAAATGATAAATAACCAAGCAAGCAGTGACAGCAATATAATCATGTAGAATGATACATTACAGCAGGAAGAGCAGGCAAGTCTCCCGATTTGTGGGGTCCCCCCTGCCCGTCCGCCCACTTAGTGTGTAAAGTGGGCGGCCCAGGCAGTTGATGACGCGATTCTAGCTGAATCGCGTCATCATAGCCACGCCCCCTGCAGTGTAATGCCGGTGATTGCGGCATTGCATAACATGGGGCGTGGCTTAAAGGAGGCGTCATCGTGACCCCGCCCTTGCTCAGCCCCCATCCTGCCCTTGCTCCGCCCCCGTCACGCCTCCGGCCCACCCCCTACTCTACGTCACAGCCTCCCCTGCCCGCCCTCTGAGCCGACCTGGCTGCTCTCTCCCGCAGAGAGCAGCCAGAATGTCGGTAAGCGTGCATTACAGTATACCCTAAAGAAGCCTTATTCCATTTGGATGTAAATGCATGGGGTTCCATACCCTGACAGTTATAGCATACCTGTAATTGTTGCTTAAACTAAAACAGGCTCTGCAATATCCTGCACTCCACAAGAGCAGAAGAGGTGGTTCCAACAGCCATGAGATCATATTCAAGAGACTGTCTGCAGTCTCAATATTACAGTCAGGTATTGTTTTCAATGCATACTCCCTATTGACCACCACCTGCATCTTACCATGTGACTTCACTTCATCAGCACCTGCCTGCTTTACAGTGGCACTGGTGCGGTGACACATGCAGACCTGTGAGAAGGACAGGAATACTCAGGCAGTGAAGGAAGATTTGTGATGACCCCTGCATACCCATAAAGATATTAAATGAATTCCTTTGGCTACTGTGTATAAGGCCTTTTTGAAGTATTTCTCTGCAATCTGGTAATGCTTATCTATCATGTATAGTAATTGATGTGAGCATAAAAGCATTTTTTTTACCCCAAAGAAAAAAAGCAATTTACATCAACCTTAAAAGTACTTAATTAAAGAAAGATATCAGAGGGCCATTAGGACTGTAGTGGGCTCCATATTTATAGAGCATATGTGTGTGTGTGTGTGTGTGTGTGCGTGCGTGCGTGCGTGCGTGCGTGCGTGTGTGGCCTTTACAGTGGATACAGGGACAGTGAAGAGACTCACTGATTACATTCTACTTTCACTGTAATGTAATGAGCCATTACCTGCATAGGGGGGAATTCAATTGCCGTGAAAGGAGGCGAATTGCCATTGCGGCAGCATTCAAACGCTGGCAACAGCAGCCTGACTCGCACCCTACGTCTGGCCGATTTGCACACCTCTTCTCTTAAAAGTGCGCACTACCGTATGGTAGGGTGACCATAATATCACTTTAATCTGGGACACATATGATTTACACAGGTTATGTGGCTGGCTAAAACCAGGTGAAATTCAGGCTAGAGTTTGGCCAGCCACAGAACTTGTGTAAATCATAGGTGTCCAAGATTAAAGGGATATTATGGTCACCATACCTATGGTAGTTTCCAAAGGTAACAGCCTACATGCCAATTTTCTTTATCTGCCTCCAGGTATACCTGAAGGTGAAATAAAGGTGATAAGTATCAGTATCGGGGGAAGGTAGGGTGACCCATATTGTATCATAATGCTCTGCCTCAAGGCGCAATGCAGTGATTAGAGCATAGCACTGGGTGGTGGGGCTTTGATGATGCAATTTCCTGGGAACTGTATTGTCAAGTCCCCCATACCAAGAAGAGGACAGGATGATGGAATGTGATACTCTCTTCCGGGAGTCGGTGGGAACACCAGAAAATGTGCTAGTCTCCTTGACATACGCTTAGTGTAGGCAAGCATAAGGAGGCTAGCAGTTGTCCATTGCAGCTTCCAAAGGGAGGATTACCACAATCTTTCTAATTTTGTTTTTCCAATATACCGAGTAGCAACAATTCTCAGCAGAGCATTTATAATATTTCCTTTTGCAGATTGAGAATATTGAAGTGATAAGAGGTGGAGAGGGGGCATTATAGATACATGCCTTGCTGTATGAATATACGTACTGCCATTTACACTCATCCTAGAGCAGGTGGTTTGCAGTTCTTATCCTCTGCTGTTAATGAGACCCATATTGCTCCATCATTTTGCAATTTAACGGTGAAGTGTATTCCCTGGCGTATTCTCTGGTGGGTGATTCAATTTAATGTAGAGATGAGCGGGTTCGGATTTCTGAGAACCGAACCCCCCAAACTTCACATCCCGAGCCCGCCTCGGGACTTCCCGTCAGACTCTGAAATCAGAATGAGGCAAAACGTCATCATCCCGCTGTCGGATTCTCGCGGGTTTTGGATTCCATATAAGGAGCTGCACGTTGCCGCTATTTTTTCACTCCAGTCCTGGAGAGTGTAGCGAGAGGATGTGTCTCTCTCCTCAGTGTCTGTCTGTGCGGGAAAGTGGCCTGGTACCTGCTCTGTCTTATGTGTCATTCCAGTGCTGTTTTATGCTGCATCAGTCCAGAGGTGGTGTCTTGTGCTGCATCAGTCCAGTCACAGTGGTGGTGTCCTCTGCTGCCATATGTCCAGTGCTGCTGTATAAGTCCAGTCCAGTGCAGTGGTGCTGTGTTGTCCTGCATCAGTCCAGTGGGGGTGTCCCTGTGCTGCCATAAGTCCATTGATACTGCCGTATAAGTCCAGTGGTACTGCCATATAAGTCCAGTGGTACTGCCGTATAAGTCCAGTGATACTGCTGTATAAGTCCAGTGATACTGCCATATAAATCCAGTGGTACTGCCGTATAAATCCAGTCCAGTGGTACTGCTGTATATGTCCAGTGATACTGCCGTGTAAGTCCATTGGTACTGCTGTATAAGTCCAGTCCAGTCCAGTGATACTGCTGTATAAGTCCAGTGGTACTGCCATATAAGTCCAGTGGTACTGCCGTATAAATCCACTGCTATGTAAGTCCAATGGTACTGCCGCATAAGTCCAGTGGTACTGCCGTATAAGTCCAGTGGTACTGCCGTATAATTACAGTCCAGTGGTACTGCCGTATAAGTCCAGTGGTACTGCCGTATAAGTCCAGTCCAGTGGTACTGCCGTATAAGTCCAGTCCAGTGGTACTGCTGTGTAAGTCCAGTAATACTGCCATATAAGTCCAGTGGTAATGCCGTATAAGTCCAGTCCAGTGGTACTGCCGTATAAGCCAAGTGGTACTGCCGTATAAGTCCAGTCCAGTGGTGCAGGCGTATAAGTTCAGGGGTACTGCCATATAAGTCCAGTGGTGCTGTCCTGTGCTGTATATTATTTACTCCAAATAAAGGGGTTATTAATATTTAATCCAAATATTTTTTACAGGGTTTGCCTTGTGTGGTATAGGAGTACGCTCTTCTGTGCCGCATATTGTTAAATAACTCCGTCCAAATAAAAGGGTTATTATTATCCAAATTATTTTTACAGGCTTTGCCGTGTGTGTGGTTTAGGGGTACACTCTCCTGTGCCACCAATATTGTGCATGTATTACATCTTGGCAAATTCCAGCACGATCCATGTTTTGCACATACAATTAATTTGGTGGTGCAGAATTTTTTGAGAAATGACAGGGGCGTGCAGGAGATGCTGTCAGTGGGCCGAAAAATTGCGGGCCACTTTCGACATTCAGCCACTGCGTGCCACTCCTAGATGGGCCAGGTGTTTGTGCCGCACACTTGTGTCGCTTAGCTTAGCCATCCAGCGACCTTGGTGCACCTCTTTTTTTCTTTGCATCATGTGCTGTTTGATACCCTCCTGTATGCCACTGCAGTGCCACTCCTAGGGGTAAATTTACTAAGGTGGGAGTTTTTTAGAACTAGAGATGTTGCCCATAGCAACCAATCAGATTCTACTTAACATTTATCAAGCTGCTTCTAGAAAATAATAGATAGAATCTGATTGGTTGCTATAGGCAACATCACCAGTTCTAAAAAACTCCCACCTTAGTAAATTTACCCCCTAGATGGGACAGGTGTTTGTGCCTCACACTTGTGTCGCTTAGCTTAGTCATACAGCTACCTCATTGCACCTCTTTTACTTCTTTGCATGATGTGCTGTTTGGGGTCTAGTGTTTTTAAGTGCCACCCTGTCTGCCACTGCAGTGCCACTCCTAGATGGGCCAGGTGTTTGTGCCACACACTTTTGTCACTTAGCTTAGCCATCCAGCAACCTCATTGCACTCCTTTTACTTCATTGCTGATGTGCTGTTTGGGGCCTAGTTTTTGAAAAGTGCCATCCTGTCTGCCACTGTAGTGCCACTCCTAGATGGGCCAGGTGTTTGTGCCGTACACTTGTGTCACTTTGCTTAGTCATCCAGCGACCTTGGTGCAACTGTTAGGCCTAAAAACAATATTGTGAGGTGTGAGGTTTTCAGAATAGACTGGAAATGAGTGGAAATGAATGTTATTGAGGTTAATAATACCATAGGATCAAAATTTCCCCCAAATTCTGTGATTTTAGATATTTTTACGTTTTTTTTTTTTTTTTTTTTAAAATCATCCAGCTCTAAAACCAAAACCAAAACCGTAAAGGGTGGTTTTGGCAAAACCTATCCAGATCCAAAACACGAGCGGGGATCCAGATCCAAAACCAAAACACGAAAAGTGCCCAACGCATATCTCTAATTTATTGTGATGAATCCTGAATGTCCTATCACATCCACCCACATCACAAGTTTTGCAGCCCATAGAGGAGTGCAGGAAAACATGTGATGCAGGGGTAGCATAACGGCTGATATGCAAAGCTGAGTATCACAGCTAGGCTCAGTGGCATATCGCCAGAGATTGAACTGACCTCTGTGTATTGTAATAAAAAATGACACTCACAAAACTATACATGTAATAAGAACAGATTCCATGTTTCCTCCCTCTCAGGACTAACACAAGGCATAAATAAAATTACACCAATCACTATTTAACCCTATATATTTCTAAGTGGCTTTGAAAATGGCCTATTGACCAAGCTGGAACTTGATTGCTGATACCATCGTTAGCCATTTCACTAATATTTTGCACAGAAGGGATACTTGGATCCCTTATATTCTTGCATATACACAGTATGTAAGCGGGGAACAAACCCTGCCGTAAAGTGGTTGTGTTGCCAGGATTAGCTCTTATCAGAGTCACTAGCCCATAAAGAGAATTTTTCATAAATTGCAAATAATAACTAATTCTTAATGATACAACACACAACGACAAGAAATAATAGTGTGTGGGGACCCACTGCCATCAGAGATAAGTATGCCACATTAAAACTGAAAAGACAATGCTGCCTAAGTTCAATTTTGACAGACTTTTACTGTACAGTATGTACAAAATAATATTTGGTTGACAATTATTATACACCTTAAAATTTATAGGGAAATAATGTTAGAGAGAGATAACGTGGAGAAGCCAAGCTGCTCCTAAAGCCCTGTCAGGGTCACAATTAGGGAGGAGCTCCGGGCGCCAGATTTGAGTGGGCGTTGAGACAGTTGGAGAAAAAAGCAGGATATCTGTGATGAGTCGGAAGCATGCCATAGTGGTGGTAGGCATCAGAGGTTAGGCCAGGGCTGGATTAAGAGGGGTCGGGGCACATGGGGAAAATACACACTATCTCATTCCCAACTTCCCGATCCTATTGAAGAGATCAAAAGGAAAGTACAGACAGAGGGGGTCATTCCGAGTTGATCGCTCGCTAGAAACTTTTTGCTGTGCTGCGATCAGATAGTCGCCGCCTATGGGGGAGTGTATTTTCGCTTTGCAAGTGTGCGAACGCCTGTGCAGCCGACGGCACAAAAAAGTTTTTCGTAGTTTCTGAGTAGCTCTGGACTTACTCAGCCGCTGCGATCACTTCAGTCTTTTTGGTCCCGGAATTGACGCCAGACACCCACTCTGCAAACGCTTGGACACGCCTGCGTTTTTCCAAACACTCCCAGAAAACGGTCAGTTGACACCCACAAGTGCCCTCTTTCTATCAATCACCATGCGATCGGCTGTGCGAATGGATTCTTCGTTAAATCCATTGCACAGCACTGATCCCCTTTCTACCCGTACAACGCGCCTGCACATTGCGATGCATACGCATGCGCAGTTTTGCAGAGATTTAACCTGATCGCAGCGCTGCAAAAAGTTGCTAGCGAGCGATCAACTCAAAATGACCCCCTGAGCTAGAAATTGCTCAGTGTGTACGGGTGCACAACGATCTGAAAATCGCTCTGTTGGATAAAGTGTTTATATGATCATCGGCATTTATCAGGTAGTGTGTTCCCAGGGTTACTGCCATTTTTCTAGCACAGTCTTTGACAGGACAGTTATAGGCTGGTTGGCTTCTTTGGGCAACTTCTCCATTTTATTTCTCTCCAAGGCTTGATACATCTCCCCTATAGTCAGAAACATGAAACATGGCTTTACATGAAGGGGAACAACGGGCCTAATTCAGACCTGATCGCTGCTGTGCGTTTTCGTACAGCAGCCGATCAGGCCTTAACTGTGCATGCACCGGCGCCGCAGTGCACTGGCGCATGCCAGACAGCTGACGGCTGTCTCAGCCCTGTGATCGCCTCTGCCTGATTGACAGACAGAGGTGGTCACTGGGCCGGAAGGGGCGGGCCGACGGCATTTGTCCGTCATTTAGGGGGCGCGGTCCGAGCAATGCAGGCATGCCCGGAACTTTGGGTGGGCGGGCCGCGGTGGCTGCGTGATGTCACACGCAGCCACTGCGACCCTCACAGCAACGAGTAGCTCCTGCCAGTGCGCAGGAGCTGCGCTGGCAGGGAGCTATTCCCAAAGAACAAAAGCATTACCGCTGTGTGATACTTTTGTACTTGTGCGGGGGGGTCGGGCCTGACATGCGGGGCGGACTAGTCCTGTGCTGGTCCCCCCCCCCGCATGTCTGTGTGACTGATCTGATTTAGCACATCTATATCAGGTCTAAATTATGCCCTACATGTCAGGGGGCTTGTTATGTGTGGGGGCCCATGACAGGGTTCTGCAGCTATTGTGGTAAGTAACTGTTTGGGGCCCTGAAGAATTCAAAAACATTGCACCATTACTGCGTTGCCATGGTGCAGATCATGTGACGTTCAGGCCATGTGGCTGTTAGACTGCTGTGCAGCAATGTTACTTATCATGTGCAACGACCCTGCACCACCCCGTCACAACATACAGGATATACAGTACAGTTCTGCCACTTAATTAAGGGGGTAATTCAGACCTGATCGCTCGCTAGCACTTTTTGCAGCACTGCGATCAAGTCAGAACTGAGCTTGCATGTGCACCGCAATCAGGGCCGTTTCTAGACAATTTGGCTCCCATTGCGAGATTTAAAAATGCGCCCCCCCCCCCCATTGCTATAAAAAAAATTGCGTGCCCCCCATATAGCCAGAAAAAAAGCATGCGCGCGCTCCCGACAAGGCTGTGTGGCCTGATTAAAATGGGCGTGGTCTCATTACAGTGGGCGTGGCCTCGTCTGATATCGCACACACCACAGGGGGAAAAAATAAAAATAAAAAAGTCCCCTTTTTACACATTACACCAGGCAAGTGTCCCCATATTACACAGCGCGGCAGGCAGGTGTCCCCATTTACAAAGTGCGGCAGGCAGGTGTCCCCATTTTACACAGTGTGGCAGGTATCCCCATTTTACACAGTGCGGCAGGTATCCCCATTTTACACAGTGCGGCAGGTATCCCCATTTTACACAGTGCGGAAGGTATCCCCATTTTACACAGTGTGGCAGGTATCCCCATTTTACACAGTGCGGCAGGTATCCCCATTTTACACAGTGCGGCAGGTGCCCCCATTTTACACAGTGCGGCAGGTATCCCCATTTTATACAGTGCGGCAGGTATCCCCATTTTAAACAGTGCGGCAGGCATCCCCATTTTACACAGTGCGGCAGGTGCCCCCATTTTACACAGTGCGGCAGGTATCCCCATTTTATACAGTGCGGCAGTGTGGCAGGTATCCCCATTTTATACAGTGCGGCAGGTATCCCCATTTTACACAGTGCGGCAGGTGCCCCCATTTTACAAAGTGCGGCAGGTATCCCCATTTTATACAGTGCGGCAGGTATCCCCATTTTACACAGTGCGGCAGGTGCCCCCATTTTACAAAGTGCGGCAGGTATTCCCATTTTATACAGTGCGGCAGGTATCCCCATTTTAAACAGTGCGGCAGGTATCCCAATTTTACACAGTGCGGCAGGTGCCCCCATTTTACACAGTGCGGCAGGTGCCCCCATTTTACACAGTGCGACAGGTATCCCCATTTTACACAGTGCGGCAGGTGTCAAGTGGGGGGGGGAGGGAGAGGGGGAGAGAGAAAATACTTACAACTTGCCGCTCTTCGGGTCCCGCCGACTCACGTCCCTCGCGCCGGCCGCCTCCTCCTTCGATGGTTATCTCTAGTCCTCTCCTCCCTCTCTCTCCCCCCGCCGAGCGCTCCTGCTCGGGGGGCGGAGCTTCGCGGAATGACGCATTTGCGTCGTGACGTCACCACGCAAACGCGTCATTTCGCGAAGCCCCGCCCCCCGAGCAGGAGCGCTCGGCGGGGGGAGAGAGAGGGAGGAGAGGAGTAGTCACAAAGTGCCGCGGCGGGCGCCCCGTGCGGTTGCACGGCTCGCCCGCCGCTAGAAATGGCTCTGACCGCAATGCACAGGCGCGTTGCACAGGTACAAAGCAGATCGTTGCTGTGCAATGGGTTTTTACGAAGAATCCATTCACACAGCCAATTGCAAGGAGATTGACAGGAAGAGGGCGTTTGTGGGTGGCAACTGACCGTTTTCTGGGAGTGGTTGGAAAAACGCAGGTGTTCCCAAGCGTTTGCAGGGCAGGTGTCTGACGTCAGTTCCGGCCCCGGACAGGCTGAAGTGATCGCAGCATCTGAGTAAGTTCTGGGCAACTCAGAAACTGAACAAAGTTTTTTTTACTGCTCGGCTGCACATGCTTTCGCACACTGGCACAGCTAAAATACACTCCCCGGTGGGTGGTGACTATGCATACGCTGGACTGCAAAAAGACCCTAGCGAGCGATCAGGTCTGAATGACCCTCATAGTTCCTAGAAATGTGTTTTTACAATACAGTAATAGTTACTGTACCATCTACTGTATGCCACTGATCTTCTAACCTTTAGTAACTATATAGTCTTTAGTAAAGTAAGTGAGAATATGATCTGCTTTATCTTGTTCATGTATTTGTTATTAAAACAAGCACATTCTCAGTATTAATAAATATGTTTTGTTATTTCTTCATTTACTTCTTATTAAAATGTATCATACAGTAAATAGCATTATCCCTTTTGTAGGTGTGTTGTGTACCCCATAGCCGGAATATAATGAAGTCCAAGTTTGGCTAAACCATGCCTTGTACATAATGGGCACTTTAAAAAAAGGTCAGAGTTCGGCCGGCCTCGCGCACGGCTACCGAACTCAGAATTTATTACATCCGCCCTCTATCTTTTTATTGTGTCTGAATAATTCTATGGTGCACAGAAGAATATACGGTACTAATACACTCTACATCAGTATACAGGTGATGTTTTCTTTAAACAATATATACAGTATAATATATATATATATATATATATATATATTATTGTTATTATTATTATTTTAAGGCAGTTTGTACCTATGTGCAATTGCATTTCTCATTCTGCTCTTGACCTTGCAGATACCTGACCAAAAGGTTTAAGTAATGTAACAAAGTTTAATGAACTGTTCCATCCAATCAATGACAAATGTGTGATCTCATATTTTACCTACATTAAGTATCAAAAGTCTATGATCAATAATGTTCCTGGATGTATGCATATAGATTAGTACCTTTTGCAGGGTGGTGGACACACTCACACACACACACACGATCTATAATTTCTGTTTTTGGGAGAGATCTATAGAAGGATGGCTTGAAATTCTAACAAGAGCAAAGCGCCCAAGAAATCGATGGCAGTGCCTGATCTGACATTGATTAAGAGAAGGGTCCTCTCACCTTCTGATTCATCATGGGTTATACAGTTAGACACCAGTCAAACAATTGATTTTTTTTTCCTTCTGTACCTCAACCTGTCAGGAAACACAATACAGATCTGGAGCTGCCGCGTTTCCTACTAAGTCCTTGCTTGGCTCCAATCCTGCCTGCCTGCCTGGAGGTCATTTCAAAAGATAAGGCCACTGAGTCTGTGACAAGGCCTTCTGGTTGTGTGTGACAGCTACTGTATGTGTTGAATATCAGTTCTTTAACTGCACGGACAATCTCGATCGATGACCATTGTGAAAAATGAATTACAAAATCCTCTCCAATTGAATGTGATATAGAGAAGTGAGAGGTGGATAGCCTGGCACAGGATGTTTGTTTGCCCTTACAGATAAACCCATATTACTGTATGATGTAGTATAAAGTAGGCAGAACGTATAAAGACTAAGATATAAGACAAAACAAAGGGATGGTTTAGCATACAGTAAATGCTAAATAGAAATGGGCAAACTAATCCTGAAAGTTGACCGAATTGTAGAGATTTATAAATCAATGGACAATTTGGTTCAGAGTCACGTACAAGTTGCTGAATAATGAATTATTAAGCCACTTCCGTGTATAGAACAGAAAAAAGCCAGGACATAACAAATGGGCCTTACAGCACCTCTGTCACTCATTATTCCCGGATCGGCCTGACATGTGACTATTATTATCCTCTGTCATGAACCTCGGGCAGCGGCGACCGCGCTTGTCCCTGCGGGTGGCCTGGTCTGCCCGGCGCCTCTCTTCCCCTGACGGTCTCCGGCTTCAGCGGCGGGTCGGCGCTGCTCTCCGGCGGCTTCCCGGAAGCAAGGACGCCGCCATCACAAGCGAGGGCAAGGAGGCGGAGCAGGTCTGACGTCACCTGCCTGCTCCGCCAATCAGGCTAGGGCGGGGAATTTAAAATCAGATACCAGGCAGAGATCCGGTGCCTGAGTATCTTCGTTTCTCCTGCGGAAGCTGTGATTCCAGAGCTCCCTCGTCCCTGCAAGCATCCTGTGCTTCCAAGCATCCTGTGCTTCCAAGCATCCTGTGCCTCCAAGCATCCTGTGCCTCCAAGCATCCTGTGCCTCCAAGCATCCTGAGCCTCCAAGCACCTCGTGCCTCCAAGCACCTCTGTGCCTCCAAGCACCTCCGTGCCTCCAATTATCTCCGTGCCTCCAATTATCTCCGTGCCTACAAGCACCTCGTGCCTCCAAGCACCTCGTGCCTCCAAGCACCTCTGTGCCTCCAAGCACCTCGTGCCTCCAAGCACCTCTGTGCTTCCAAGCACCTCTGTGCCTCCAAGCACCTCCGTGCCTCCAAGCACCTCCGTGCCTCCAAGCACCTCCGTGCCTCCAGTTACCTCCGTGTCTCCAAGCACCTCGTGCCTCCAAGCACCTCATCCCTCCAAACACCTCGGTGTCTTCAAACACCTCCGTGCCTCCAAGCACCTCCGTGCCTCCAAGCACCTCCGTGCCTCCAAGCACCTCCGTGCCTCCAGTTACCTCCGTGTCTCCAAGCACCTCGTGCTTCCAAGCACCTCATTCCTCCAAACACCTCGGTGTCTCCAAACACCTCCGTGCCTCCAAGCACCTCCGTGCCTCCAAGCACCTCCGTGCCTCCAAGGGTCTCCCAGCACTCCCTGTACTCCCAGCACCTCAGTGCCTCCAATACCACAGTGTCTCCAATATCTCAGTACCCCAGCCTTCAGTATTTCTACAAGTCTTGTCTTACAGGAGACCTTCAAGAACTCCTCTGGGCCTCCCGCCTGCCGTCTTAGTCCTGCATGAGGAAGACCTACATCCGGCCATCTCTACTACGACCCAGTGGCGGTTCCTCTTCCCGGTCATCGGAAGAAGCCCCGAGTCCACAACACTCCCAAACCAGGTCAGTGATAGTATACTCAGGCCCCATGGACTCGGGGAATCGGAACACGGACTCGAGTGCCATCAAGAACCTGGCTTCTCGAGTGCAAAGTCAGGAAGCAGCGCAAGGCCAGGTGATGCAGTACCTCCAGCAGTTGTCCGGGCGTCTGGATCAGATTCAGGCGTCTCTGGCCTCAGTAATTCCGGCACCTGTTCCAGTAGTCGCACCAGTTGCCGTTGCCAGCAATGTTCAACCATCGGCCGGTGTCACTCCACGCCTTCAGTTGCCTACTCCGTCCCGCTATAATGGGAATCCCAAAAATTGTCGTGGTTTCTTGAACCAATGCGAGGTACATTTCGAGCTACTTGCACACAACTTTCCTACAGACCGGTCCAAGGTAGCATATATTATTTCTCTGTTGGAAGGTTCTGCTTTGGATTGGGTGTCTCCATTATGGGAACGATCTGATCCCATGGTTTCCAACTACACCAACTTCATCTCGTCCTTTCGAAGGATTTTCGACGAGCCCGGCAGAATGACCACTGCTTCTTCCGATTTGCTCCGTGTTCGGCAGGGCGCCCGTTCCGTGGGCCAGTACGTGGTTCATTTCCAGACCATTGCTTCCGAACTACGCTGGAATAATGACGCCCTGAGAGCTGCCTTCTGGAACGGTCTTTCCGACCGGCTAAAAGATGAGCTGGTTACTAGAGATCTGCCGGATCCATTAGAAGATTTGATTTCCCTTTGCGTCAAGGTGGATCTTCGGATGCAGGAGCGTGGAAGAGAACGTAGCCGTTCGGATCGTTCCAGGTTCCGGAATCCTACTCCTAGGCCGGTGGCCTCACCTAGCTCAGAAGAGCCCATGCAAATTAACCGCTCCCGACTGTCTCCGGAAGAACGACAGCGTCGTCGTGAGGGTAAACTCTGCCTTTACTGTGGAGCCGCAGATCATTTTCTTAAATCTTGTAAAGCCCGTCCGGGAAACGGGCAGGCCTAGCTTGTTCCGGAGGAGTCAAGCTGGGAGTTACGACAAAAGCTTCTCCAACTTCGGACTGCTTGCTTCCAGTAACTCTAGTCTCCAATTCAGTCTCCAGGTCTTGTGAAGCCCTATTGGATTCCGGAGCTGCAGGGAACTTTGTTTCTTCCTTCTGTGCCCAAAGTTTGGGTTTAAAGTTACGGCCTATCGAGCGGCCAATTTCACTGACGGCTATCAACGGGACTAGAATTTCCAAAGGTCTTATAATGTGGCGCACGGGGCCAGTTAAGCTGCAGGTCGGGGCTCTACATCAGGAAGATTTGGAACTCTTGGTAATCCCAGAAATGCCCCATGATCTGGTTCTTGGAATGCCTTGGCTGAAAAGTCATAATCCCCACATCGACTGGAAGTCGTCACAAATTCTGTCCTGGAGTCCCTTTTGTCACACTAACTGTCTTACTCCTGTTTGTCCGCTCCGTGTTACCTCCAAAGCGGATGAAGAGCACATTCCGGAGGCATATCAAGGGTACAAGGACGTATTTTCGGAACAAGCTGCTGACCTGTTACCACCTCACAGGCCTTGGGACTGCCCTATTGACCTTGTCCCAGGGAAGACGCCACCTCGTGGTCGCACATATCCTCTGTCTCTTCCCGAGACTCAAGCCATGTCGGAGTATATTAAGTCCAATATGCTCAAGGGATTCATTCGCCCCTCTTCCTCCCCTGCTGGTGCAGGCTTCTTTTTCGTGAAGAAAAAGGACGGGGGGTTGAGACCATGCATCGACTACCGCGGCCTAAACGACATTACTATTAAGAATAAATACCCCTTGCCACTAATCACAGAGTTATTTGATAGGGTTCGTGGTGCCCGCATTTTTTCAAAACTCGACTTGAGAGGAGCTTATAATCTTATACGCCTCCGAGAGGGGGATGAATGGAAGACTGCCTTTAATACCCGAGATGGGCATTACGAATACTTGGTGATGCCGTTTGGTCTTAGTAATGCTCCCGCGGTTTTCCAGGGATTCGTCAACGAAATCTTTCGTGATATGCTGTATCAGAGCATTGTGGTATATCTGGACGACATACTGATTTTTTTCAAGAATCTTGTCGAACACAGGACTCAAGTCAAAGAGGTGCTACACCGTTTACGAGAGAATCATCTCTACGCCAAGCTTTCCAAATGTACCTTTGAAGTAACATCTATTCCGTTCCTCGGTTATGTCATCTCGGGGACGGAGCTTCGCATGGATCCGGAAAAGTTGTCGGCCATTCGTGACTGGACTCAGCCTCTTTCCCTGAAAGCAATACAAAGGTTCCTGGGCTTTGCGAACTACTACAGGAAATTCATTAAGGGTTTCTCCACCATTGTTGCGCCCATTACTGCCCTGACGAGGAAGGGTTCTAATCCTAGTTTGTGGCCTCCGGAAGCCATTGTAGCTTTTTCTCGCCTAAAGTTAGCTTTCATGACGGCTCCAGTTCTCCAACAACCAAATTTCGAGGAACCCTTCTTCTTAGAAGTTGATGCATCTTCAGTCGGGGTTGGGGCTGTTCTCTCCCAGTATTCCTCTGATAAAAAATTGCATCCGTGTGGCTTCCATTCTCGTAAATTCTCTCCAGCCGAACGAAATTACACTATTGGAGACCAGGAACTCTTGGCAATCAAATCTGCCTTGGAAGAATGGAGATATCTTCTAGAAGGGGCTAAACATGTGTTTACCATCTACACGGATCACAAGAATTTGCTGTACATCAAATCCGCACAATGCTTGAATCCTCGCCAGGCGAGATGGGCACTTTTCTTTTCCCGATTCTCGTTCATTATCAAGTACCGGGCCGGGACTCTCAATATTAAAGCAGATGCGCTTTCTCATTCACAAGTTCCCACAGACGAGGATGAACCTCCGGAGCGGGGTTTAATTCTGAATCCAGTTTCTGTCTCTGCTGCTTTAACTACTCCAGCTCCTCCTCCTGGAAGAATGTCCGTGCCAGCTAGATTCCGCCCAGGAATACTACTGTGGGCCCATAACTCCAAGTTTTCCGGTCATCCCGGCGCTCAGAAGATGTACAAGTTTCTGCAAAGGTCTTACTGGTGGAACACCATGAGGAAGGATGTACAAGATTGCGTTAATTCGTGTCCCCAATGTACACAACATAAATCTCCTCGTCTGCCTCCTGCAGGGTTACTTCGTCCTCTGCCTATCCCTGTGAGACCATGGACTCACATTTCCATGGACTTCATCACTGACTTGCCTTGTTCCAAGGGTTGCAACACCGTTTGGGTTATCGTTGACCGTTTTTTGAAGATGGCACACTTTGTGCCCTTGACTGGTCTCCCGACAGCACCGAAACTGGCTCTATTGTTTATCCGAGAACATTTTCGTTTGCATGGGTTGCCACAAGAGATTGTTTCTGACCGTGGAGTACAGTTCACCGCCAGGTTTTGGAAAGCCCTTTGTACAACTCTACACATTAAACTTAAGTTTTCGTCTGCTTATCATCCCCAAACAAATGGGCAAACGGAACGAGTCAATCAAGATCTAGAGACTTTTCTTCGTTTGTATCTCTCTCCTTCACAGGACAACTGGGTGGAGTTGTTGCCTTGGGCGGAGTTTGCCCATAACCATTTGTTTCATTCTTCCACTGGGGAATCACCATTTTTCGTCAACTACGGGTTCCATCCCCGTGTTCCGGAATTTCCAAGCCTTCCGATAATAGAGGTTCCTGCTGTAGCGTCCACTCTACAACACTTTGGACAAATTTGGAGAAAGGTTCATGCTAATCTTAAGCAGGTTTCTGTTCGGTACAAGTTCTTCGCAGATAAGAAACGGCAAGCCGCACCTCAATATAAAGTTGGGGACAGGGTATGGCTGTCCACACGGAATCTCCGGTTGAAGGTGCCCACCATGAAATTTGCTCCAAGGTTCATCGGTCCTTACCCTGTGCTACAAGTCTTAAATCCTGTGGTCTGTAAACTGGGTTTGCCTGCCCATCTTCGAATACCTAACGCCTTTCATGTTTCTCTACTCCGTCCCCTCATTCTGAATCGGTTCCACTCAGCACTCCCTAGGCCAACGTCCGTAGTGGCAGAAGCTGGAGCGGAGTTTGAAATCAAAGCTATTCTTGACTCTCGTTATCTTCATAAAAAATTACAGTACTTGGTGGACTGGAAGGGTTATGGTCCTGAGGAGAGAAGTTGGATTGGGGCTACTGAAGTAACGGCTCCTCGTCTGATTCGGATCTTCCACTCCAGACATCCGACTAAGCCCGGGAAGTGTCCAGGGGCCACTCCTGGAGGAGGGGGTACTGTCACGAACCTCGGGCAGCGGCGACCGCGCTTGTCCCTGCAGGTGGCCTGGTCTGCCCGGCGCCTCTCTTCCCCTGACGGTCTCCGGCTTCAGCGGCGGGTCGGCGCTGCTCTCCGGCGGCTTCCCGGAAGCAAGGACGCCGCCATCACAAGCGAGGGCAAGGAGGCGGAGCAGGTCTGACGTCACCTGCCTGCTCCGCCAATCAGGCTAGGGCGGGGAATTTAAAATCAGATACCAGGCAGAGATCCGGTGCCTGAGTATCTTCGTTTCTCCTGCGGAAGCTGTGATTCCAGAGCTCCCTCGTCCCTGCAAGCATCCTGTGCTTCCAAGCATCCTGTGCTTCCAAGCATCCTGTGCCTCCAAGCATCCTGTGCCTCCAAGCATCCTGAGCCTCCAAGCACCTCGTGCCTCCAAGCACCTCTGTGCCTCCAAGCACCTCCGTGCCTCCAATTATCTCCGTGCCTCCAATTATCTCCGTGCCTACAAGCACCTCGTGCCTCCAAGCACCTCGTGCCTCCAAGCACCTCTGTGCCTCCAAGCACCTCGTGCCTCCAAGCACCTCTGTGCTTCCAAGCACCTCTGTGCCTCCAAGCACCTCCGTGCCTCCAAGCACCTCCGTGCCTCCAGTTACCTCCGTGTCTCCAAGCACCTCGTGCCTCCAAGCACCTCATCCCTCCAAACACCTCGGTGTCTTCAAACACCTCCGTGCCTCCAAGCACCTCCGTGCCTCCAAGCACCTCCGTGCCTCCAGTTACCTCCGTGTCTCCAAGCACCTCGTGCTTCCAAGCACCTCATTCCTCCAAACACCTCGGTGTCTCCAAACACCTCCGTGCCTCCAAGCACCTCCGTGCCTCCAAGGGTCTCCCAGCACTCCCTGTACTCCCAGCACCTCAGTGCCTCCAATACCACAGTGTCTCCAATATCTCAGTACCCCAGCCTTCAGTATTTCTACAAGTCTTGTCTTACAGGAGACCTTCAAGAACTCCTCTGGGCCTCCCGCCTGCCGTCTTAGTCCTGCATGAGGAAGACCTACATCCGGCCATCTCTACTACGACCCAGTGGCGGTTCCTCTTCCCGGTCATCGGAAGAAGCCCCGAGTCCACAACACTCCCAAACCATGTCAGTGATATCCTCATCTCTACGTCAGTTCTGTATGGCTGATTGACTATTTGTAATTTTATATCCTACGTTAGCCCTGTAGGCCCACTAGCTACTGGTATTCTTCCAAGCTTTTTAGAAGGGGAATGCTGAGGGCATTTTAGCACTTCCAATGCACTGGGCACATCCCTGGGGGCCATGAAATGAGGCCATGCCCCCTTCTAGTGTGACCATGCCCCTTTCTCTGTTATACTCTTTGACCCCAATCCTCTGTAATGAATGGTAGGAGATACACATCTGGGATGTACAGTAGGTGTGCCAAACTTCCACCTTGTGTCTGCTTTGTCAACTTGTCGCCATGGTGATCTGGCACAGAGTGATGCAAGATATTATGATGGAATTATTCATGTAAGATTTAACAATTTGGTTATTTCATGTACTGTATGTTATTCACCTCTGTATATTAATGTAAAATAAAGATTTGGGGGTTTACAGTATGTACAAATCCTTGGAGAGAGATAAAGTGGATGGAGATAAAGTACGAGCCAACCAGCTCCTAACAATCATATTTTAAACACAGCCTGTGATAATGCAGTTAGGAGTACTTTATCTCTCTCCACTATCATTTTTTAAGTCTTAGTACATCTCCCCCATAACTGGTCTTTGGGGAGTATAAAAATGACCTGCAAGTTCTTAACCACATTTTGGGGTTCATTCCGACCCATTCGCACGCAGTGGTTTGTCACTGTGGTGCGAACGGGTCTGGAATGCGCATGCGCGTCGACCGCACTGCGCACGTGCGTCGTTGCACGGCGACAGGGGTCGCCGAGTTATGTCGCGGCCAATGAAGAAAGCGGCCGCAGAGCCGACCGCAAGAAGATTGACAGAAAGAAGGCATTCCTGGGCATGACCAGACCGTTTGGAGCCGTTTTTGAGGAGTGGTGAGGAAAACGCAGGCGTGTCCAGGAGAACGGAGGGCGGATGTCTGACGTCAAAGCCGGCTCCAGCATCGCAGAGATCGTCGCACGGGGTAAGTATGTCCAGGGCTGTTCTTGTTTTGCTTGATTATTTTTTAGCTTAGCAGGCCTGAACAAGCGATCACAGCCCTGCTAAGCTAAAATACACTCCCTCATAGGCGTGGACTATTCATCGCAGCAGCAGCTAAAAGTTGCTGGCTGCGATCAACTCGGAATGACCACCTTTATCAGAAAGTTTGCAATGCTGTAGGAGTGGCGGGCACAATACAGATAGACGCTTCACATGTGCCCTCCCCACCGCAGATCTCATTACACATGGTGGTTACTGTCTCCGCACAGAACATTCTCACCTCAATCTTGATAAAATTGAAATTTGTGCCGTAGTCTATTCTTCTTCTCTCTTTCTCGGTTCCACTCTGTTCTTGATAACTGTATCTCAGCTGTTTAAGCTCTTCATTAAGGTGCTTTCTTTGGCAAACTCTTCTCAGCGCAGATCCTGTATACTGACAAGGCTGCTGCTCAGTGGTGCACATCCGCTGACACTGGATGGATATTAATGTAGTACCCAGTGATCTCGGGACAACGCTACTGTAACTCTTTGTCATCTGTTCTTTCTCCCGAGTATATTATTCAATTACAATCTGTGGTAAACTCAGGAAATCATTTACCTTTCTTCCTTTCCAGGCAGCCCTGCATGGTAACCCAGTGGATGCTAGGACATAAGCAACAGTGTGTATCTGACTTTTTGCTCTTGCAGTTACTGAACCATTTTAAATCAGCAATGGCCCTGGGCAACTTGATTCAACATCAGGGGCCACATGTGCAACCTCAACCCTTCTAAAGGGCCTCTTGTTACCCTTCACTGCTTGTTGCCTAACCCTGATTTAAAACTTCGGCAGAGATACCTACGGTAGTCATCACTTTCATTCATAAACATTTTAAAAATGAAATATAAAATATATAACAAGAATAAGATATAAAAGTATTTTATTCATTAGATCACTATGAAGTCTACAGATAGTAGAGGGATCTAGCTATTTCCAGCATACATTTGTAAAGTCACAAGGCCAAACGTATCATTCAAGTTAGAGCTAATAGCTTTGATGGCTACTGATGTCCAAGACTGCTAAAGAAAAAGATTTTGGGGGTAATTCCAAGTTGATCGCAGCAGGATTTTTTTTAGCAGTTGGGCAAAACCATGTGCACTGCAGGGGAGGCAGATATAACATGTGCAGAGAGAGTTAGATTTGGTTGGGTTATTTTGTTTCTGTGCAGGGTAAATACTGGCTGCTTTATTTTTACACTGCAATTTAGATTGCAGATTGAACAAACCACACCCAAATCTAACTCTCTCTGCACATGTTATATCTGCCTCCCCTGCAGTGCACATGGTTTTGCCCAACTGCTAAAAAATTTCCTGCTGCGATCAACTTGGAATTACCCCCCTTGTTCAAAGTCGAGAGAGAGAGAGAGAGAGAGTGTGTGTGTGGGGGGGGGGAGGTTAGGGGATATATAGAGAGAGAAAAGGAGAGTGGGGGAGAGACAGAGAGAGAGAAAGGCGGTGGGGGACAGACAGAGAGAGAGGGATGGGGGGAGAGACAGAGAGAGGGGCGGTGGGAGACAGAGAGAGAGAGAACTTGAGAGAGTGGGCGGGATGTATTAAGATACATCGCCGCCCCTCGACGCTTATCGCAGCGATGTTGATCGCATATGTACTAACATACGCGATCAATATCGCAATGCGGTGACGGAGGCCCTCCGCGATACCTGTGAGGTGGTGTGCGGGGGGTCTCCGTCACCTCCCAGGGGTCTCCACACTGCCTACACGCCGGGAAGCAGCAGCAGGCTGCCCCCGGCACCTCCTCCTCCCCCTGAAGCCGGAAGAACCTCCGGCTGCGTTGCTAGGGGTAAGAGGATATTACCTTCCGGTACCAGGGCTGCCTGGAGGAAGGTATGCCGGGGTGGGGAGGGGGGGAGGCGTCTGCGGCGGGGGCGGTGGGTTGCAGCGGTTGGCGAAAAGAAGCCCATAGGCTTCTATAGGGTATCGACATCCAGAGATGGTGATACCCTGGACGGCGAAAAAACGGCGGTAGGGTCTTAGTACATTTGAAAATGCGGTAAAACCCCCGTTTTCAGGGGTTTTACCGCATTTTTCCTTTAGTACATCCCGCCCTGTGTGAAAAAAATATATTTAACACAAATGCATAAATTCATTTTACAATGTAACAAGTGCTTAGCTATTTATAATAAGTGTGTTATATGAACCTGCATTTCCACACAAAACATGAGACCACAGGATTCATTTTGCTGCTGGAGACTGCAAACAGAGAACTCTACATCCATAGGTTTCAGCCTTTACACTGTCATTATTTCCGCACAGGATGATTAACGCCCTACAGACTTCTATGCATTGAAACAGGCAAATATTAAGAGCTATAATGCCCATCAAGCTGTTTTGTGTTTCCGATCAATATGAGATACAGAATCCGTCACTTTCATGCATGGAAAACATACATCACTCAGGACAAGATATCATGATAGAAATCTCATGCAGTATAAATGGGCCTGAGAGAGGCAGAAGAGAGTGCCTCAATCACCACTGTAATATTCCTGGCTTTTGGGAAGCCCTTTGTGAATGACCTCTCCTGCCATTGACTTGTTACTGTACGTGGGAGTGCGCAATCCAAGCAAGTTACAAAGCAGCAAGCTTTGTGTAATTGAAATAGCCCACCAACGCTACTCTATTGTCCCTGCCTTTCCTCCTCACAGTGTAGAGGTGAGATGTAGAGTAATGGGACCTTTCACATTTGCTTATTATATTATTTACGGGAATCTGATCTCTGCTCCAGATTGATTCAGTGTTGCGGAGGCCTCATGGCAATTGCAGTGATTACAGTACTGTGGCTTATGTGATGAGGGACTTCTTTGTGTATTGTGTTTTCCACTCTGAAAAAAATATTTCTTTTATTCATGTACAGAAATGTACTGTAAAAGCATGTATAGCACTAAGAAGTGGAGAAGTTGCCCATGGCAACCAATCAGCATTGAAGTAACATTTATAATTTGCATAATACAAAATTATATAGAGCTGCTGATTGGTTGCCATGGGCAACTTCTCCACTGGCTCACTTCTCCACTCTTTTCACTGCTTCATGAACAGACCCCTAAATCATTTTCATAAAAGTTGTTTTTCAAAAAAACAATTGTGTTACTTTGATAAACTGCACAATAACAATATTATAGTACAGAATATACCGGTAGATACTGGTAGCATAGATTGTCTGCTGACTAAAATGTACCCTACTGTGTGAGTTTGTGTTTGCGCTTTAGGGAATTTAGGGGGTAATTCCAAGTTGATCGCAGCAGGATTTTTGTTAGCAATTGGGCAAAACCATGTGCACTGCAGGGGGGGCAGATATAACATGTGCAGAGAGAGTTAGATTTGGGTGGGGTGTGTTCAATCTGCAATCTAATTTGCAGTGTAAAAATAAAGCAGCCAGTATTTACCCTGCACAGAAATAAAATAACCCACCCAAATCTAACTCTTTCTGCACATGTTATATCTGCCTCCCCTGCAGTGCACATGGTTTTGCCCAATTGCTATCAAAAATCCTGCTGCGATCAACTTGGAATTACCCCCTTAGGGGGTTATTCAGAGTTGTTAGCAAACCAAAAAAGTTAGCAATTGGTCTAAACCATGTTGCACTGCAGGTGGGATGTTGCACCGTAGGGATCAGGTTCCAACCTGTGCAGTTGAATTATGCATTATACATATGTTACATTATATTGCACAGGACTATGGTGTATTCTCTACAGTGCATTGCTGTTATTATTCTGGTACATTATCATGCATGCACTACTAATATTTACTATTTCTATTTATCAAGGGTCCCTGACCATGCACTCTGAAAAGGTAGCCAAACCTCTGTGATGGCTGGTCAAACCCCCTCTGGAGACTGGCCACTCCCCTAAACATGGGCCCCTGCTACTACAATTCCCCAAGTGGATCCTTCATGCCCCAGTCTGACACTGGGGGTGCTTAAGACCAATTTTACTACTGGGGCCCCCAACAACTTAATTGCCCCTGGGCCCCAAGCACCCTTAATCCATCCCTGACGTTACTTATACTGTAGATAGTGATATCTATATAAATATTGTCATCAGGTACTGTAGGGGATGCAGAGGGTATTCAGCAGGGGCGTCTTAAGAGAGGAAGGGACCCGTGTGCACACTTCGGATGAGCCCCCTCCTCTCCACGGCGCCGTAGGCTCCGGCAATATGCCGGAGTCTACTGCGCATGCACAGGTCTCCATAAACATGGCGCCCACCATGTTTCAGAGACAAAAGTCTCTGTGCGCATGCGCGGTGGCCATTTTTTCTGTTTATTGCCGCGATGGCTGCCGCTGCAGCGCCCGGCGGTGGACTTCAGAGAGGTGAGTATGAAAACTATGGGTACAATGTGTGCGGTGTGGGCCCCCATAAACCAGGGGGCCCTTGTGCACAGCACATATTGCACCCATGGTAGAAACGCCAATGGTATTCAGCGTTTCAGGTGGTGTCAAAATGAAGTTATATTTTGACCCCAGCAACCTAAAAACGTTGTGACGCCCTAGATAGATGTTGAATATGCTCAAAACTTTTGCTTAGAAATTATAAATTATCATCTGGTATTTTAGGTGCAGATTTCTGTGAACCTTTTCAATTAGCACACAGTAGATGCATCAGCTAATAATATGATTTTGCAAGATTTTCTTAGCAAATCATTATAATCAAGTAATTACTTTTATTACAATAAAAAATTAACTGGTTCACTGATGGTGCATAGAAAGATTATAGGGCTCCTCAGTATTTAATCAGACAGTAATCAGACAAACAGTCCTATGTCATTTCACTAGAGGCGAGACAGTGTGTTGGATAACATATGCATTAGGAGTTCCTGTGTCAGGTATATATCCAACCAAAAATATTCTTTAGGGGTATATTTATTAATAATTAGGTCCTAGACCAAATAATGGTAATTTCATAGTGCCGCTATTCACAGCAATAAAAAAATAATTATCATTCATATAGGAGTTGTTTTTTTTTTTTACATACCTGCAGGGACTGGGGCTCTGACAGGCAGCCACTCGTGTGATGTTGCAGAATATGATCACTTCAGTTCTCCTTCAGCACTACTGTGCATGTGGATCCCTCGCTTGGTAACTCTGTACCCATAGGCTACTACAGGTAATGCCATCAGGAGATGGCCTTAGCTACCGGGGCCAAGTCCTAGAATGCATTGCATTCCGGAGCTTGGTAATTTTGGCAAAAAAGCAATCCCCATAGAAAACCTATGCACTAGGAAGATGACTACATTTGACTGTGTGCGCATTTATTATCCGGACGCCCAACACAGGGCTAGTCCGCTCTGCATGCTGGGTCCTGCTCCCCCCCCCCCCCCCACAGACATGCGAAAGCATTGCATGGCAGCAATGCTTTCGCGCCTGCTGAGTAGCTTCCTGCTACTCCTAGCAGCGGTGGCAAGCGGCTATTGGCCATGTTTTTGGCCTCAGCGGTTGCATGTGACGTCACGCAGCCACTGCGGCCCGCCCCGCAATATATCTGGAGATGCCTGTGTTATCCGGGCTGTGGCCCAAAAATGCCGCCGCAACGACGCTGCAACGACGCCGACGCACCCCGCAACCGTCTCTGCCTGTCAATCAGTCACAAGTTATCGCACAAGTGAGATACCTTCACATCTCACTGTGTGCGCACGAGCAGTACGACTGCTGTATGTGCGCACACCTCACCAGGCTTCAGCCTGGGAACGCTGTTGTAGCAGCGTCCAGGTCTGAACTAGGCCCCAAGCCCGGTGTGTGCCATCTAAAATCTAACTGGAAATCCAGCAATTCATATAAAATTACTTGATATTGGTTCTTTGCAGGACAGAGATAGAGTGTATGTCATAGGAACCACCAATAAAGGAATATTACATGTACACTTATTATATGAATGGAGCAGATTGGTGTAAAAGCAATCTAGATAATAGCAAGAGAAATGTGTTTGGGTGAGACGTATCGCAAATAGCTGATGCAGGAAGAGGGGCAGAGGAGGTCACGTTTAATCCCATAAGAAGTAAGAGGTGCAAAGTTGACTCATCAGCAGTACAAAGACGGTCGCGCTGATCGAGGTCAGTAACCTATATCAGTACTCACTAATATAACAGGAAGTGACTGGAAAAAAAATCAGGGACAATAATTTAAATGGAATTTACACTGAATCCAATCTATACTTGTGCAAACTTTGAGGAACTGACGCTAATCTGCTTTTTTGATTTAGCAATGTCAGAAAATTATTTTATTTTAATACCAGGAAGTAAATTATTTTAAGCCTTCCATGGTTGAGCAAACATGTGTCTGTCTTTCTGCTACAGTAATCACTTGTCCTTCTTATTACATGTAACAAATGTAATAAAATTGGTAATAATTGTTTCTTAGACAGTAAGGGGGACATTTACTAAGCAGTGATAAGAGCGGAGAAGTGAGCCAGTGGAGAAGTTGCCCCAACAACCAATCAGCAGCTCTGTATCATTTTATAGTATGCAAATTATAGATGTTATTTCAGTGCTGATTGGTTGCCATGGGCACTTCTCCACTGGCTCACTTCTCCGCTCTTATCACTGCTTAGTAAATGTTCCCCTATGTGCTACATTTAGACAGATGGTTGCAGGGTTAAGTTGGGGTTACCGGCAGCCAGGATGCCGGCGTCCAGAATACCGACACCAGCATCCCGACAGTCTGTAATCCTGACAGGGGCCCTGGAGCAAAGTAACCCTAATCCTCCCCCTAACCTTCCCTTCCCTGCTAGGGATGTGCGGTGAGGTAAATGGCTCAGGAGGCAATGGCTAGTACCAGAGCCAGATTTACGCGCAATATATGAGCCAAAGGGTTTATGAGGGCATTATACACAGTGGCAGCAGTATATACTGCTGGAAATTTGTTGAGTTTTGATCAAAGATGTGCAGAAAAGATAGACAGGGGAGGGAAGTCACTGCCTCACATGTCATACACTTTTTACCCCAGAGTTTTGGCCATGAAAATGATTTGAATAATACAAAGAAGATATTTCTAATATATTCTTTGTATTTTTCATATACTTTATATTGTCAAAACTTTGGCGTACACGTTAGTATGAGAGGAAAGGCTCTGCCTCACCTCACTGCACTGCTCCCCACAGTCTAACCCTCCCTCCCTGCAGCCTAACCCTAACCTTCCCCTTCTGTAGCCTAACGCTAACCCTCTCTCCCAACTGCCTAACCCTCCCTTTCTTCAGCCTAACGGTTAGGCTAAGGAAAGGGAGGGTTAGGCTGTGGGGAGGGAGGGTTAGGGTTAGGCTGAGGAAAGGGAGGGTTAGGGTTAGGCTGTGGGGAGGTAGGGTTAGAGTTCGTCTGAGGAAAGGGAGTGTTAGGGTTAGGCTGTGGGGAGGTAGGGTTAGAGTTCGTCTGAGGAAAGGGAGGGTTAGGGTTAGTAACCCTAACCCTCCCTTTCCTCAGACGAACTCTAACCCTACCTCCCCACAGCCTAACCCTAACCCTCCCTTTCCTCAGCCTAACCCTCCCTCCCCACAGCCTAACCCTCCCTTTCCTCAGACTAACCCTCCCTCCCTGCAACCTAAACCTCACCCTCTCCCGCTGCCTAAGACTAACCTCCTGGCTTACTTACATTCAGAATTCTGGCTGTAGGGATTCCGGCGCTGGTATTCTGACCAACGGGATCCCGAACACTGGGATGTCAAATACATCCCAATGATACTATCCAAATGTGAATGTACAGGAATTTTGGAAAGAAAGAAGGAAACCAACAACCCTATCACCAACCATACTAATGAAAGCAACACTTCGGTAGTAATACCCAGGTCCTAATTCAATTTTGTGACCACATGCCTCCGCAGCTGCAGTATTTTTATCCTAGGGACTTGCTAATTATCCCTGTAACCTCCCCCAAACTGTCCCAACCTGTCAATTCCTTTGCATTGAAATTCCCTGCTGTGATCGGCATTGCAATGATACCTTGGCGCATGTGCAGTGCAATCTACCGATAAGCACTGTGTTTCGTGAACAGTGGTATTGCATACAAATCTGAATTAGGCCCATAGTGCACCCACTTTCTGCACCGCTTAAAAAGTATTGTGTTTAAAAATCAGTGTTAATTGATATATTTTACAGAATAAAATTTAATTATTATTGGGTACTCAGATATACAATGTATATCTTATTAAACAAAATCTATAAAGATTTTGTTTTACAGTGGACTCCAAGGCACCCCGTCTCATCTTACAGATCCCTCCAATCACCCTGATGCGTATATGCCAATATTAGTCATGGTGGAATCAGGACAGGAGGGCATGTTTTCGCAGCATTAGGGTATGGTCACGTGATTGGACATGTGGCCGCTCCCATTGAGTGAGTGTTGGGCCACCCCACATTCCTTTCCCTAAAGGTGGGTACACACTATTAGATATATCTGCAGATCAATTGATCTGCAGATATATCTATGTACGGATCGGGCAGTGTGCTGTGCATACACACTGCCCGATCCGTCGGGGGACTGACGTCATGAACTGGGCGGGCGCGAGCGCCCGCCCAGTTCACCTGTCAATCACCGCCGGCCGCCGCAGCATGTGTACGGGCGGTCGGACGACCGCCCCGTACACACACAGCGACGCGCCAATATATTGTTAGATATATTGGCCGTCGGCTGTGCTGCACGGCCGACGCGATACGTCTGTGAACGACGGAGTTCACAGACGTATCGCCCGTACACACTGGCCGACGGTCCCGCGATGTATCGGCCGTTCAAGAGAACGGCCGATACATCGACCAGTGTGTACGGGCCTTAAAATAACACTTGATTTGCCACATGAACAAGGGGCAGGTGCGTTGGTCACCTGCTTACTGGAGTGAGTGCAGATCCCGACAGCCCGGGATCCAGGTGATGGGTGAGAGCTATTGGGACAGTGAGATAGCCCCCTGCAATCAGTACTGTCCTGCCTATATCAGGTTAAATGGGAGGTATGCTGATGGAAAGCATAACTTAATATATCCTGACTCTGAGTATTTTTTCTCCCTACCCACTCTGTCATTAATATTATGGGGAGAACATCAGAGTAATCAAATATTTCTCTCACCAGCTGTAATATGCCACACACAAGTCTTTCTGTTGGGGCATCTCATTATACACTATATTAATATGTTTTTTTTATAGCAGAGCACAGAGCTACCGTAAAACATTAAAATGGCAATGTATTATTGAGAGGCAATTTTGCTTTGCGCTTGTCTGTCGGTTTCTTATGCCGTAAGCAATGTTTACAAAGTTTATGCTTCTAAAATTTACATGTGCAATGATGAAAATTCATCTGTTGCAGCATCTACTTTGAGCTATTACACTATCTCTTAGCATAAAATGAAATAATTTATCATGACCCACGCAGATTAAGAATGGCATGAGAGATTTATATACACAATAATAGCTATAATATACCATCTTCTATTTTTATTTATTTAATTGAACATACAGAGTGTAATACCCTACACACAGTTCCGGATTGCCAAATAGGCAGAGTAGGCACTGGCCTATGGGCCCGCATCTTTTAGGGGTCCCGCGACAATGGATCAAAATAATATTGATCTGATGTAGAAAGAAAATTACAATCAAGCTTTCTTAAATTGTTTTCAAAAGACAGAAAAACATTAAACAACTCAAAGAAACAAAAGCTTTACATTACAGACGCTATAGAGAAAATACTGTATTAATGTAATGTATGCATTAACAACTTAATGCACATACTGTAAACCACTGTTTGTTGGTAAAATGAAAAACGTATTCGGAAATAATTTATGAGGAGGGCCCTGAGATTTTGACTGCCTAGGAGCCCTCACAGGGACTAATCCGGAACTGCCTACACATATATTTCTATGAAATGAAAACTGGGACATCTCAACATCATACCATAAACAGATTCCCTAAAACCCACCTTAATAATAGTTATAGGAATAGATTTGGCAGGACCACCTAAAAGGATTGTAAGCTTCCCAGCAGGTCCCTCCTGCCTCTTTGTCTTTCTGTTATTTATTTTGTTTTCCAATTGTTAAGTGCAACAGTATATGCTGGTGCTATATGTGTAACTGTTAATAATTAGAAGGGATTGTTTTGTTTGAGCCCCTAATTTCTCAGATCACAATGTAGTAAATGCCCTACGGGGATGCCGTCGGGATGCCAGCACTCAAAATCCTGGCGCCGGAATCCTGACATGCAGCCACAACGTTGATGCCGGAACTCAGACAGCGGACAAAATGCCAATGCCGCAATCCTGACACCCGTCTTCCCCATCATAAGTCCTAAATGCCACCCACTGTTAGTGTTAGCTCACAAGGGAGGGAGAGGGGTGTTAGATTTAGGTTCCCCCGGGGACGGTTCGGGTTAGGCTGCAATGTTGGTCTTTTTACTGCTGGCATGCCCTAAGCCGGTAAAGCACATCATGCCCGCCCTATGGGCAGAAATACCCTCACTTGTTATTTGATACTGATAAAGTTATTGTGCTTTCAGCTCACAGAAAGGGAGGTCTTACACCTTCTGGCTTTAAGAGTAGAATTAAAATATTATATTCCACTTTATTAAAGAGAAATGGATGAACTGAGTCCCACAGCTGTTAGCTCACAAAGAGGCCTATTCATTATTAAGCCCCATCGCCCCCCCCCCCCCCCCTTCCCCCATATCCCCATCATGAGTTGTGGCAGCAAACACAAATGTACCATAGAAATTCAGTATTGCTTTGGCTACGAAAAACAAGTGTCCCAAAATCCCTAACACTGTCACTAATTTACTCAGTGTAACTGCTCACACATGAACCTAGTTCTTGCATGCCCAAAGATTGCATGCCAGAGTGGCGTCAGTCTCCGCAAGTAACTTTCAGTTATCGGAGCTTGATGAATGGTCTACGGCTTCATCAGGATTCCAATGATGAATGGACCTCTTACTTTATATAAAACATGAAGAAACTACTGTAGTGTTCCTGCATGTATAATAGGTCCATCCAAATGTATACTTACTGCAGACTCCAGTGTAGTGTCTCCTATGTTCAAGCAGATAACTCCTGGTATAATCTGGTAGATATGAATACTCAGACCCTTGCGGCCCCAACCCCAAATATACAACACATTCTCCTGCCAGTCTCTTATCCAGCAAATACTGTAGGTCATTATTGCACATATATCCCAAACTGAGTAACCACTTGCTCTTAGACCCCCATCAGTTTCCAGCTACATGTAGCAAGGAGACACATAGGTCAGCCAGCGCCTATTACACAGAGCCTTCCCTAATCTGCCACCAGCCACATTGTTCCACAGAGACTCCATTGCCGGCCTCCAAATGTCATTTCACCTTCTTGTTGATGGTTTACAAATGGCTGATAGGCCGCGATCACCACTTGCCTAAATTGATAAAGAAGTTACCACCTTTAGAGAGACATGTACTAAGCAGTGATAAAAGTGGAGAAGTGAGCCAGTGGAGAAGTTGCCCATGGCAACCAATCAGCATTGACGTAACATTCATCATTTGCATACTTTAAAAATATACAGAGCAGCTGATTGGTTGCCATGGGCAACATCTCCACTGGCTCACTTCTCCACTTTTATCACTGCTTAGTAAATGTTCCCCTTAGACTTTTATTTGCCTTACATTATTCTGGATAAACTTAATGTTTGGCTTGCAGACTACAGTATGGGGGTGATTTAGATGTGGTTGCAGTATGCATCGCTGCTGCTTCCTTGGATGCTTACATAGGGTAATGCAGCAGGAGGTGTCTGATGTGAGTAGACACCTCCTGCATGCACACATCAGACGCCTCCTGCTGACATGTGTGGTCCCCTGCTGCATCCTAGCAGACAGCATCAAATCACCTGCAACACCAACGGCCGGCTGAGTGACCCATAAGGTTACCCACACCGGCGGTCGCAGCTTCTTCACTGAGGCCAGGAAATCTCTGTCAGAAGAGGGAGACCTTGGCCTCAGCACTCCTACAATACAGAGGGCATCGCCGCCCCCAAACAGCTGCAGACTGTCAACCACCTGACGTCTGCAGCCGTACTACGTCTGGCTATGCATGACCTGTACAGCTCATGCGCAGTAAGGGTCCAGCACATGCGCAATGAACTGAACATTGGTACATCACGTATAACCTTGCTTTGTAGACGTTCCTGAATCACCCCCAGTGTACACAGATATGTTGGGCCTGTGATGCCACCTTCCGGTATTTGTGATGGAGGGTGAGAGCCATTGTGCTGTGAAAAGCGAAGATGAGACTGAAATGTACTGTTTACTGTCCTGCTTCCCAAACAAAACACATTTGCCTTTATTTTCTCCTTCGTTATCCTTTAAGTCTAATGGGATTATTAGCAGCATGGTCACTTGACCAGCCTTACTGATGCAGCTTTGCTTCTGTCAGTATTCACATTTCCAAAATATACAGAACTTTACATTGATTATGCACATGGCATTCCTGTAACGGCAGAGTAAGGTTGTCTGGCTGGCATTGTATGCTAATAGCACAGTTGCTGCTTTCAGCAACAAGAATCGTCAGTACATTTGTAAGTTGTCACCGTGACTGAACTCACTAGTCCTAGCCGCAGTCACCGTATGATTGGAAAGTATGCTATTAACAATCTTGCTGTGTGCTTTTCAGAACATCTACAGTAGATGCTGGTTCCATGCAACTGGAAACTGGCACCAAACAGTAATGGGTAAAAGTTTTTTAACCACTTGCCTTGCATGGTCGCATCAGATGTGACCATGCCTGCAAGTGCTTTATCTGACCTGGTTGCACAGGATGCGACCAGTCAGATAAACTGTGTTAGCAGCGGCAGGGAAGGGAAACTTCCCTCCACTGCTACTGTCAGAGGGACTGGAAGGTCCCTTTGCCTCCCTGCACTCTCCCCCACTGACTGCCGTGCTCCCGATCCCTGCTGATCTATCAGCATGGCAGGATCCCCCCCTCCAGCGGCTGCAGACAATAGCAGCCGCTGTGGAGTGTAAATTAACCCACCCAAGCCACCCCTAGACCCCCCTGTCTACCTGGAGGCTATCCCGGCTTTCAAAATGAAGCCAACGATTGTCGCAATGTTTCTGATGTTCCGATGGTCGCGATGTTCCCGATCGATGTTTCAATGTTTGGAGGAAAACATAAAAATAAATAAAATATTTTTTTTTTATTTTTTTTTACTAAAATCATTTTTGATAGGGTTAAATTAATGGTCTTCCCTCATAAAATAAACAACTATTTCGGAACTTTTTTTGGGGGGAAAAATCGTCAGTTAAGTGGTTAAAGTATTAGAGCATGGGTCTTCAACCTGCGACCCTCCAGCTGCTGTGGAACTACACATCCCAGCATGCCCTGCCTCAGTTTTAGCATACCTTAATAGCAAAACTGTGGCAGGGCATGCTGGGATGTGTAGTTTCACAGCAGCTGGAGGGCCACAGGATGAAGACCCATGTATTAGAGGGTAACACCAAGCTCACCTTATCTACTGAGTGTCACTCACTCACTGCGAGAGTAATGCTTTATGAGAGTGTGATTCAGAGCAATGACATCATTTGCATTTATTGTTGTTAGACATTGTTGCCGTGAACTGTGGACATGTGGTCAGTAGGGTACAGTATAGGGCACTGAGAGGCAAGGGAGTAGCTATCATAGGTGAAAGTTGTGCAGCTATTATGGGGCCCAGAGCTGAAAGGGGCCCAGTTTACATGTAGATATACTGTATAGGGGCTTTTACAAACGTTTGCATTGAGGCCTACAATATATCTAGTTACGCCCCTGGACCTGCTCATTGTAATGCGGTATAACATGAACGTGAGGGCATTATAATATTACATAATATAAACTGGGGCACTGTGATGTGGGACAATATGAACTGAGAACACTAGGGGGTATATTTACTAAAAATCGATTTGGATAAATTTTGATCAGGTTTTGGTAGATGTTTGATGGATTTTTGATCAATTTTGTGGTTCAGGGTCTAAATCACACATTTACTAATAGAAGACTTTTGACATCCTTTTAAAAAAAAAATTCAAAAATCATCTGTCAGTAAATGTGGGATTTAGGGGTATAATTACTAAAAGTCGATCTGGGTTGATTTTTGGTTGATGTTTTGTATATGTTTAGTCGATTTTTGGTGATTTTGTTTTTCAGGGGTCTAAATTCCACATTTACTAACACATGATTTTGAATTTTTAAAAAGAAAAAACAATGTCAAAATTTATCTATTAGTAAATGTGTGATTTAGACCCTTAAACACAAAATGAAAAATATCGACTTTTAGGAAACATACCTCTGTATGTCATAATAAGAATTGGGGATACTGGTGGTCATTCCGAGTTGATCGCAGCAAGCAACTTTTAGCTGCTGCTGCGATCAATAGTCCACGCCTATGGGGGAGTGTATTTTAGTTTAGCAGGGCTGCGATCGCTTGTGCAGCCATGATAAGCTAAATAAAAATTCAAGCTGAAGAAGAGTAGCCTTATATCTACTTACCCTGTGTGATGAATCCAGCGATGATGGACCCTCCGTTGTCCTGGATACGCCTGCGTTATACTCACCACTCCCCGAAAACGCTCTCCAACGGTCCGGATCCGCCCCTCCACGCTTCCTTGCTGTCAATCTTCTTAGCGGTCGCCGCTGCGACTGCTCCCGAAGGAAGCCGCTATGTAACCCGGCGACCCCTGTCGCCGGGCAGTGTCACGCACGCGCCCTGCGCATTCCGCACCCGTTCGCACAGCAGCGAAAAAACGCTGCGTGCGAACATGTTGGAATGACCCCCACTGTGTAGCATAATGTGTTCTGGCAGACCTACAATGTGACATAACGTGAACTTGGGATCTACTAGGGTTCATATAATAAATCAGGGCACTACTATGGAGGCATAACAATAACTAAGGCACTACTATTGTTCAGAAAATAAACTAGGGCACTATTGTGGGGCATAAAATGAACAACTGCTGTGGAGAGGTGTCTCTCTAGAAGCCTTTGGACAGGGGCCCCTTCAAGATGTTGCTATGTGCCCCACAACGTTCTGGCTACGCCCCTGCCATGAGGCCTGTTTGTTAAACTAATTCTGTCCTTAATACATGCGTTAATGGCTGTTTCTGTTTTCATTCCCTATATAACAAAGCTAAAATGCAGGATATATTGGATATCAAGCAACAGCACTGGCATGGGGTGGTCTTCAGGTTGCCGGCGGCCAGGCTCCCGATGACCACCATACCGGCGCCAGAATCCCGACCGCTGGCAAACCAACATCTTTTCTTCCTCTTGAAATCCTCCCCGTGGAGGGAGAATTGATAGCACCGTTCCCGAAAGGGGCTCATTTGCGCTCGCCCAGCTGTCGGTATGCCGGCGGTCGGGATTCTGGCGCCGGTATGCTGGCCGCCGGGAGCCCAACCACCGGGATCACATACTACACCCCTGGCAGGAGCCAGCCCGAGCCCTATAGAATATACAGTTGCGTGGAAGGGTCAGAACCCAGGTATAAAATGATAGCGTCAGTGGGATCCTATCTGTGAGTTCATCCCAGGTCATTCAGATCATACCTGGTTAATTAATTTTCTCCTCGTTGAGTGCCTAATGGGAATAGACTGCACTATTTCCACTTGTAGTCTGGTTTCCTGTCATATGTACAGAATTGTTTTGATACAAAATAGCTTTTTCCAGTATAAAATGCAGAACTAATTGTTTTAAGAGCATTATTATTTTCCTTTTATCCCTGTGATCATTTTGGCTTGTTCTCTGCACATAGGTACAGTATCTGTGATGAATGGTTCCTGACACTAACCCTGCTGTGCCCGGTGTTCTGTTGGCTCTCTCTACAGGGACCCAATAGAAGTAGAATTTAATTGTTACATACGCCATATTTTTATATCTGTACCACCAATAAGGATGTTTTTTTCACTCTGCAATATATTGCTATCAGTACTCATCCCTGGGTAATATTAGGGCTGGTGAGGGTGACCTGTTTGCTGGAAAAAAGAATGTGGGAGAAAGTGCAGGAGCTTTTATGTTGGTTGGACACAATTGCTCCTAGATCTGTATTCTCAATGAAATTGATTACAGCAGAACTTTCCTCATTTAGGGGCCTATTTATCACCATCCACATCCAGGATGCGGATGACAGGTGATAAAATCGCCCAAACTCGCACTGCGATAATTGATTACATTGCAGGGATGTATCAATTATCGCATGCAGGAACAGAGCTTGCGGTCAAGCTCTGTCTCTGCGATGCCTCTTCGCAGCATCATAGGGGTATTTTTCATAAAAAATACCCCAATGTCCCGCTGCGCATGCGCCGCCCCCGCCGACATCGCCGCTGCTACCGCCGCCCGGTCGACCCCCCCCTGTCACGACTACCCCCGCGTGCCGCAGACCCCCCCCCAGCAATATAATATACTCACCTGTCCAGGGAGCTGCTCCGCGCTCTTTCATGAGGCTGCTGGGCGCCGGGTCCTTCTCCTGCGCTGTGACCCCCAGTGCTGTAAAGTGCACTGCCGTTTTGCAGCATCACTTTGCTGCACTGGGGTCACATTGCAGCATATGGGGGACCCGGCGCCCGGCAGCGCTCACAGGAGCTGCAGACACTGGCTCCCTGGATGGGTGAGTATGTTTTGTTTGTTTTTTTACTTTTTAAAATTATTTTTACACTGTGATCAGCTGATCACAGAGCTGATCACTGGAGCCTGGTCCCGCTCAGCTTTCTCTGCCAGGCAAAACTGCCCCAAATGCCCTTTAATACATTCAGGTGATACTAAAATCATTTTTTACTATATTTTAGCAAAAATAATGTTAATAAATAGGCCCCTTAGAGCTTTTGTACCTAAGACAATAATTGGTATATCAGCATACACTGAGTACATCTGTCCTAAAGTTTTCCTTTAAGCGTTATCTTTAAATAATATGGCTCAAGTTCCGAACATGGAACCAACTGGCTGCATTGGCTTCACTGTGACTGGCAGTGACTTCCTATTGGAAGTGCTACCTGTCAATTACAGACACTACAGACAGTCTCATTGGGAGGTGTTTCCTCCCTCTGGGACTGCCAGACTGGGCAGTAGGAAGCTACTCCCTGCCTTTGGCAAAGACCAATCTGGCTCCTGTGGGCTGCAGCTGATGCAGTCCATAGAAGCCGGGGTTTTGTGCATGCACAGTCACATAACCATGTGCAGAACAGGTGGGGCAGATATAACATGTGCAGAGAGAGTTAGATTTGGGTGGGTTATATTGTTTCTGTGCAGGGCAAATACTGGCTGCTTTATTTTTATTCTGCAATTTAGATTTCAATTTGAACACACCCCTCCCAAATCTAAAGGGCCCTACACACTAGCCGATCCGCCGCGGAGCTGCCCGACGGCGGATACGGCCGACGAGCGACCCGGCGGCGGGGGGCAGTGACGGGGGGAGTGAAGTTTCTTTACTCCCCCCGTCACGCGGCTCCATTGAAGTGCAGGCAAATATGGACGAGATCGTCCATATTGGCCTGCATGCACAGCCGACGGGGGACCAGCGATGAACGAGCGCGGGGCCGCGCATCGTTCATCGCTGGAGCCTCCACACTGAAAGATATGAACGAGTTCTCGTTCATTTATGAACGAGATCGTTCATATCTTTCAAAAAATCGGCCAGTGTGTAGGGCCTATAACTCTCTCTGCACGTGTTATATCTGCACCACTTGCACTGCACATGGTTTTGCCCATTAGAGAACAATTTTGCTGCTGCGATCAGGTCTGAATTAGGCCATGTGTCCAATACACACCACCTTTTATGTATTTATGTTATTTGTATAGCGCTCACATATTCTGCAGAGCTTATCTCTAGGTCTGCTATCACATGGGTTTCTCAAGTGTATCCTCATACTTACCTACTCTTCTTGAAGTTGCGGGAAACCCCACATTTTTTTCTGGGAGTACCCCCCACCCTGGAGGAGCGGCCAGATCTCCAACTTCCCACCTGCTTCCAAGAAGGTTGTGGAGAAGACACAGGAAATCACGACTCCAGTTTGAGGGGGCAGGGCTAATGGATTTAAAACTGCATCATTTAGCCACATCCTTTTCTCACTGATCCGCAAATTGCGGCATTTCGCCACTATGAGGGTAGGGCCTAATGATGTGTTAACCCAGCCCCTCCCCCTAAATTTGCCTGCAACGTCTCCTCTCCTGGCTTCTGTTGAAGAGGTGTCCTAAAAAGTAGGTAAGTACATGGAGGTTAAAACTGGGTCCAATTACACGTATAGGATAAGGCTCCCAGCTCTGAGATCCACAAAGAACTGGGGGGGGTGCTCCCTCTTGTTCCCTATTGTTCCCTCTAAATCTCACTATATAATTGTTGTTTAACACCACTCGGCTCCTCGTCAGTACACTCCACTCTGTACTTAGCTATTTGTTTAAACTGTTTTGATATCAGTGGGACAGTCTAGATTGGAGGGGACTGTGCTGCGATCAGGACTTTCATCAGGAGGTATTTCCCATGTACTGCATTTTTTTAAGAAAAAGCCTTTCATGGGCATTGCATGTTGCCACGCTGCCAGTGTGCCACACCCATGCACCACCTCCCATTTCTTTTCTGGCCTCCCAAATATTGGGAGCTTTGACTTAGCAGGGAAAGCCTTTATTTCATACATCTCCAAACCCCCGCTGACAAAAACATCTTCTCCTCCACATAAGGTCCTAAATTGCTCCATAAACGTGTGTTTTGGCAGAAATGTAGATGCACTTGTGCTAACCAAAGTGCATGGTGGTGCTGACATTGGCTGGGCATTGGCTGCTTTCCCCGTTGTAAATGACCATATCTAAGCAGCATGATCTACTGTAGGTACATCTTCTGCCCTGCAGCTGCCCCTCCCTCAATGTTTATATTATATTGTATGCAACATTGCCAATCCATACTAGACAGATGCCGCCACTATGATCCAGTGCAAGATATTGCCTGGGTGCCCTCCTGCGCCACCTCAGTGGAGAGTATATCAAATGCAGGTAAGGCAGCACTCACAGGACTTTGGTATTAGTCCTGTAAGAGCCGCCCTACCTGCATTTGATATACATACATATATCCATACATACATCCATATATATATATATATATATATATATAAAATATGGGGGCCTATTTATTAAAGCGTTTTGACGTACCAACAAATTTCCTCCGATATCTGTCGCAGTCCCTCCATTTCTGACAGCAACAGCAGTCCCCGCAGGTTTCTTCTATGGGGCTGCTGTGAAACATCCTGGAGCTTGGCCCTGGCTAGGCTTACCATACTATCCCTTTAAACCAGGACACTCATGAGTTACACAGGTTCTGTGGCTGACTGACTCCAAGTCTGCATTTCACCTGGTTTTAATCAGCCACAGAACCTGTGTAATCCATGAGTGTCCCGTATCAAAGGGATAGTATGGTAAGCATTGCCCTGGCTGCTAATACCATTGGCATATAATATTTAGCCTATGAACTACTTTTTCCAAGCTTTTTGGAGCCCCAGTGGCTTCAGCTTACGCATACGCTAAAATCAGTGTGTGCATGTGCAGTAGCACATAGGGAGCAATAAAGCAGGACATAATGTAATGGTAATGTGATCACATAACTTCTCATTGATCACTGGGACGTGCTTCTGTTGGGACCTCTGTCTAAGTGACTTGGAAATGATACATCTGGGCAAATAAAGATCCTTTACTGCCGTAGATTGCGACAATAGGGAATCTTTATTTTCGGGGACTGGCTGCAAATAGTAATAAATATGCTCCATAATGTTTAAGCTAAGTTGTGTTAAAGAGATACATTTTACATCAATAAGTATTCTGGTACTGTATGACCAAGCCCAAAATCCAGTAATGTATAGTATATCATCATAATTTAATGAGCATAACTTTATAATTAAAATTTTTTTTTTTTTGGGGTGTTGAAACTTTCACAGTGATCAGAACTAATGGGACAAGTAATGCAGGAAAACAATATATTACTTTTGCTTTGGAATAAATACTTTATAGACTTTCTTCCTATTACAATGGTTGGAGGACAGCGAGGCCGCTGGAGAGGGATAACTGGCTTGTAGTGAAGAACAAAGAAACCTGGGGCACTCTATTTACTGTGGAACTACACATCCCAGCATGCCCTGTCACAATATCACTGTTAGATCATGATAAAACTGTGGCAGGGCATGCTGGGCTGTGTAGTTCCACAGCAGGAGTACCACAGGTTGCCTACCCCTGTTGGAGTTAATAATTACGCTACCCAGTACATTGGCTAGGATAGTACCTCAACGCTATTGTGGTTTATGAATGAAGCTTTGTCGGTTCAAAAAACCCAAAGACCTCATTACTGTAATGGAATATACATACCAATCAGCTTGCCTCTACAATGCCAGGCAATATAAATCATCCGGTCCAACAGTGTGTTTGCAGAAGCCGCAGTCAATAAGACCATTTTTATTGTACAATGAGATGCTCTCTAAGGAAGAAATTGACAAGGAATACAGTGGCTTAGAAAGGCTGTGTGATTATATAGTAAGAATTTCCTCTGGATGGTACAAAGGAGAAGCACATCAGAGGCTGTGTGCTAAAAATCACTTAAGGAAGAGCAAATTACACACATTTCCAAAATGTTTACAGCAGTGTACGTTGATGTAGCAAGAACATATTGTGCCTGAGGGTGAGACCATAATAATGTACCGGTATTTTCCCCCATACACTCATCTGCCCTTCTACATCCCCAAATAGTTACCCATATTTTCCTCCAGTATCAGCACTATATATATTTTTTTTCGGGATGGTACAGGGATCCCGGCACTTGGGATGCTGCCAGTCTTAATACTGACAGCGGCATCCCAACTCACAGGATATTGACACCCAGTAGGTAAGTATTCTATCTCTAATCCCCAAACCCCCTAACCCTCCTATTCCTCAGCCTGACCCTAATGATTCCCCCCCCCCGCCCCACAGCCTAACCCTAACCCTCCCCGGTGGTGCCTAACCATAACCAACCCTTCCCGCAGCTTGAACTTAACCCTCTCTTCCCCGCAGCCTAACACTGACCCTCCCCTCAGCCTAACCCTAACCCCCTCCCCCCGCAGCTAAGCACTGACCTTCCCCAAGCCTAACCCTAACCCCCTCCCCCCGCAGCTTAACACTGACCCTCCCCACAGCCTAACCCTAACCCCCTCCCCCCGCAGCTAAACACTGACCCTTCCCAAGCCTAACCCTAACCCCCTCCCCCCGCAGCCTAACACTGACCCTCCCCACAGCCTAACCCTAACCCCCTCCCCCCGCAGCTAAACACTGACCCTCCCCAAGCCTAACCCTAACCCCCTCCCCCCGCAGCCTAACACTGACCCTCCCCACAGCCTAACCCTAACCCTCCACCTGCAGCAAAAACCTGACCTCTCCCCCCATGTCTTACCTCTACGCAGCCCGGGTATACCCTTGTTCGGTTGAGATCCCAGCGCTGGCATTCTGAGCAGTGTGGGGATTCCTGCGTCGGGATTATGACTGCCAGAATTCCGAGCGCCGGGATCCTGACTGGATCCCATTTTTTACAACATGTGCAAAGCTATCTGTGACTCTCTGGAAAAGTACCTACAGTACGCAGTACAAATAAATACCAGGGAATGAAAATCTGCAATGGGGATGAATGGTATCACAGAAAAGCAAAGGAATAAGCAGAATGAGTGATGAAATAATGGGGAGTAAAGGGTTTTTATGAAAGGGGAAGAAAAAATGTGAATAAAGAATGTAGTAGTTACTGTATAGGAAATAGATGTCAATGAGAAGAAGAGAAAGGCTCTTCAAAGAAAGAGGATCAGAATAGTGAGGGGAAGAGGGGTGGGAGATCACAACAGGAACTGGGTAAGATAGTGATGTCAGTGCTCTGTCACCCAACACTTCCTGCAGCTCTAGCAGTATATTGGTTCAAAGTTCAAACAATAGTGCTCCTGGCACTTTCAGTTTCTGTAGTTCATAGACATACTAGTTTCCAAATATCTACTCTGAAGATGATCCGTTACTTGTAAGCAGCAGAGGCCTCCATTCTTAAGTCCAATGTATGTATGTATGTATGTATGTATGTATGTATGCAGCATTCATCACACAGTTAATGTCCTTATGCAGGAGCAGGGTGTGATAGGGTGTTGTGGATATTGTTATCTGTTAACATGGGTGTAATAGGGCATTTCTCTTCCAATGATGAAAGTCTCTCATTCATTGTGTTCCGCTATACTGTATGAACCCTCTGATCCACTTTCAGCACTCCTCCTCAGCATATGAAGACATGCCCCACAGTTAAAAACACAGTACCTCATAGAAAGATGGCAACAGGATCAGCTTCTTAAATGACACTATTTTGCAAATAAGTGGTGGATGAGAGAGGTCTTTCTTCTCCTGTTTACTCTCCGGCTGCGGTGTGGGTAGGAGTGTAAAGTGTTCATTAGCTATAATATCATACTCAATTGCAGATACACCAAACCAGTCAATAACTGACCACAGAAATATACTATTATCATGTAGCATAACAATATGCAGTTATATGACCTAGAGTGTGTGATATTATTATGTAGCATTTTGGACTTCCAGAAACAGAGATGCCTTTACGCGAACTGGTAACTTAATCATATCTTTGCAAATATATGCAACTGAGATCTCTGTATTTCTGTTATCATGTAGTATCCAAATCTCATTGCTGATATTTTTCATTGTGCTGAGGATTATTTTTTCTGTTTTTTCTTGTCTAGAATTTCTTTCCCCCTTTCATGAGAAGGATTATTAAGTTGATTGTGTACCCACTATTTTAACTTATATTGCTGTATCTACAATTGTATAAGCTTTCATAGCATGCCTCATGTCTCAGTCATGTCAGATATGTCTAATATGTTTGAAAACGCCTTCTCATGGACTGTATGTAAGCCTGTGCAATTACTGTATAAAATATTTTGTCACTTTTTTCATCGTCTTAGCTTATAGCAGCTTTCTGTATCTCACAGAATCCATTGCAAGCTAAACAGCCGCAAGATACTAGGTTTGTTCTGTCTATAAATAAATTGCCACTTTAAACCTTGCAGCTAACTTGCCATAATATCTGTACTTTCGGCAGTCCGGAGGCTTTTACACTTGGCCCTTAGATAGAGTTTCCATGGAAAAGTTTTGGAAATTTTGCTCCTTTCACAGATAATGAGAAATGTGTTGGAGCTACAATCCATAACCTTCCTTCAAATCTGTGAGTGCACTGTACTCATTTAACATTGACTCTTTATGCAATTAATATGATTGCCTGTATCAGCCTATGCACATGACTGACACTTGACAAGGCTGCAGTGCATTTCTGATTAATCAAGTAATTTAAATATTATGGATGTCAGTTTGTATCATATCAGTTATAACTCTGAGTTATTTTTTATTTATTTTATTTTTATATAATGCCTTCAACTTATAAACTCTACTATACAGTTACATAATATAGGCAGCTTTGGCATATCTATAATGGGTGCAGTGTGTGTGGGGCACATGGACCCCGGGTCCCAGGGGGTCCCACCCCGCACACACTGCACCCATTTGTTTAATACTTACCTCTCTGGAGTCCCCTGTTGGAGCCATCCCTTCTCGGTTGGTTCTATATCGGAGGGGCTGAAGGGACCTTGTGACGTATTGATGGGAGGAGCTACGTCAGCAGGGGAGGAGCTACGGGCGAACAGGGTACCCGAAAAGTACCCTCGCGGGCTCGCTTCGCTCGCCACGCTTCGGGCACGGTGGCTCGCTCCGCTCCGCTTCGCTCACCACCTAATTACTAAAGGTAATAGTTGGTGGCGTGGATAGTAGAGGAACTATCCTGCTGGCCTAGCTCCTCCCCCTTGCGTCGTAACTCCTCCTCCTTACGGAAAAGGTCCCTTAGCCCACTTGATTCTAGCATCTACCATCCCTTCTCGGCAGCACAATAGAGTTTGAACACTAGGGGGAACAAACTCTATTGAGCATGCTGAAAACTCTGGAAAGATGGCACGGCAGCCATTTTTCCGGAGTTGCGCGCATGCACATTAGGAAAATCTTCGCGAAAATGGCAGCCGCGCCGTGATCCCAGAGGTTTGCGCATGCGCAATAGAGTCTGTGCTCAGACTCTATTGCCGCTGTGAAGAAGGATGGCACTGGGACTTCGGAGAGGTAAGTATTAAAAGTTAACCTGTGCCTCAGTCAGAGAGGAGGGGGCCCCTGATGCAGAAGGCTGCACACGGACCTCCTCCTCTCTTAAAACGCCCCTGATAGGCAGCACAAATGTTTAATAAAAAGCACAAAAAATAATTTGTCATTTGATTCAGCTGCATTAAAGCTACTGTGACAGATTGTTGTTTTATGCAATTTATAGCCTGTATATTAGCATTTATTTAAGGAGTGGAATTATTTGTACCCCTATCAGACCGCCACCTATGAACATGTGTTATTGACACGTGAGCGCGCATAACCCGTGTTCAGGTGCGGTCTGAAAGGTGCAAGTGTTGAAATACCGGGTAGAGTGACCCGGTATTTCAACCATGGTTGCGAGCAGGGTTGAACTCGTGTTCAACCCGGCTCACTGTGCGGTGTGAACGGGAGCTGGGTCGTAGCGATCCGTTTCCCGTTCACTGTGTTTGTACGGGTGGCGCTTGGAGATCATGTGATCATGTGATCTCCAAGCGCTGCCCCCGCCGCGTCACCACTGACATCACCAACCCGGCAATATGCCGCGTTGCAGACAGCGGCAGCGGGGCGCCTGAGGTGGGTCGCACACTGGGAGCTCCTGTGTCAAGCTCCTGGGTGCGACCCACCTCAGACGGTCTGAAAGGGGTATTACTTATGGTGCCACACACGGTGCTATCTGTGCTATGCGATTTGAACTACATCCGACTTTTACTACACTACAATATGTAATGTATGCGCTGTAGTACAAAAATACCTCAACGCACATACTATTTTAACTTGCGATATTGACTACGCGGGAGCGCGCATAGCATCACAAGGGACAATAAACACGTGCGATTTGAACTTGACACAATACGATTTGAACTAAAAAGATCAAATCGCATGAGATTCTGGGCACTATTACCTATTTCTTTATGAATGTATTTATTTTACTCCTGTCTGGAATATTTTGTAAATACAAGCCAACACATAGCCATATTTACTTCATATAAATATAGTTCATATAGTTCATAGCCAACACAACAGGAGCTGAATGTTTCTTAATGAATGGGTATACAGATGGAGCAGACTTTACTGCAGCACTTGGCACATACTGTATTGCTCACTAGAGTTTGCTTATGCTGTGTTCAGAATGTAAAGTCAGCGGAGCAAACCACACTGAGGGGCTAATTCAGGCCTGATCGCTGCTGTGCATTTTCGCACAGCAGCGATCCGGTCTGAACTCACGGCTGTCTTATCCCTACGATCACCTCTGCCTGATTGACAGGCAGAGGCGTTCGCTGGGCAGGAGGGGGTGGGCCGGCGGCATTTGGCCGACATTTTAGGGGGGCGGTCCGGGCAACACCGGACTGTTCGTGAGGTGGGCTGCAGCAGCTGCGTGACGTCACATGGAGCCGCTGCGACCCTTACAGCGACGGATAGCTCCCTGCCAGCGCGCAGGAGCTGCGCTGGTAGGGAGCTACTCTTCAAGTACAAAAGCTTTGCCGCCATGCGATGCTTTTGTACTACTGCGGGGGCAAAGCCTGACATGCGGGGCGGACTAGCCTCTGTGCTGGGCGTCCCCCCGCATGTCAGGAAAGATCATCGTAGATGTGCTAAATTTAGCACTTGGACATCAACGATCAGGGGGTAAATTTACTAAGATAGGAATTCTATTTAAGATGGGATGTTGCCCGTAGCAACCATTCAGATTCCAGATATTATCTTCTAGAAGGTGCTATATAAATGAAAAGTAAAATCCGATTGGTTGCTATGGGCAACATCCTATCTTATATAGAACTCCCATCTTAGTAAATTTACCCCCAGGTCTGAATTAGGCCCAGAAGATGAAGTGCATGCCCCTCAATATACTTGATCCCCGTGCCGTAGTGGTGGTGGAAAATGCGGTTCACAATAAAATACCAGAAGACTGTACAGGAAAAATTTTTTTGACCACGATCTCTGATGTCCCTCCAAATTACGTCTGCAGTATTTTAAGTGTTATTTTCTCATGTTATGTTTCATCATGAAAGTGGCATGATCCAAATGTAACAAATGGACATCTAAATGAGCACTTATTGCTCAGCTTATGCTCACTGTGCTGGCGCTGATCAGCTGCACTGGGCATCTGTGACTAGTTCAGTCATTTATTTATAATCAGTAGTTTTTATTTTTTTCATCACAGATTACTTCTTTTCCGTCTAACATTAATTTGGAAAATGTACTAACTACAAAAGATTTTCCTTTGGTGCAATGTTTCTCATCTCGCTATATTTGAAGCTTCCCTTTGAGATTACTTTTATTTTTTTAAACTCTGAGACTTGCGAATTCCATTAGCAATCAAATATATTGCCCAAAAGATATCACGCGCAATTTAATTATTAACATATGTGGTAGAGGCTATGGGAAATAGGGCACATCAAGCAGACAGGTGCAGGCAACTGTCATCTTACAGTAAAACAAAGTGGGATTGTAACTGGATTGTTCAGAAGTAAATTGAATGACAATTTTTAATTTGCATCAAAGAGCATTTAAGGACTTGATGAAATACTTGATGAGATACTTGTTATGCGAGTGCTGTAATCAGTGTTAGTGGAGGGCACAAGGTACATCTTTCCCCTTAGAACTAGAGATGAGCGCCTGAAATTTTTCGGGTTTTGTGTTTTGGTTTTGGGTTCGGTTCCGCGGCCGTGTTTTGGGTTCGAACGCGTTTTGGCAAAACCTCACCGAATTATTTTTGTCGGATTCGGGTGTGTTTTGGATTCGGGTGTTTTTTTCCAAAAACACTAAAAAACAGCTTAAATCATAGAATTTGGGGGTCATTTTGATCCCAAAGTATTATTAACCTCAAAAACCATAATTTACACTCATTTTCAGTCTATTCTGAATACCTCACACCTCACAATATTATTTTTAGTCCTAAAATTTGCACCGAGGTCGCTGTGTGAGTAAGATAAGCGACCCTAGTGGCCGACACAAACACCGGGCCCATCTAGGAGTGGCACTGCAGTGTCACGCAGGATGTCCCTTCCAAAAAACCCTCCCCAAACAGCACATGACGCAAAGAAAAAAAGAGGCGCAATGAGGTAGCTGTGTGAGTAAGATTAGCGACCCTAGTGGCCGACACAAACACCGGGCCCATCTAGGAGTGGCACTGCAGTGTCACGCAGGATGGCCCTTCCAAAAAACCCTCCCCAAACAGCACATGACGCAAAGAAAAAAAGAGGCGCAATGAGGTAGCTGACTGTGTGAGTAAGATTAGCGACCCTAGTGGCCGACACAAACACCGGGCCCATCTAGGAGTGGCACTGCAGTGTCACGCAGGATGGCCCTTCCAAAAAACCCTCCCCAAACAGCACATGACGCAAAGAAAAAAAGAGGCGCAATGAGGTAGCTGACTGTGTGAGTAAGATTAGCGACCCTAGTGGCCGACACAAACACCGGGCCCATCTAGGAGTGGCACTGCAGTGTCACGCAGGATGTCCCTTCCAAAAAACCCTCCCCAAACAGCACATGACGCAAAGAAAAAAAGAGGCTTTTTACTGATATTTGGTGTTTTGGATTTGACATGCTCTGTACTATGACATTGGGCATCGGCCTTGGCAGACGACGTTGCTGGCATTTCATCGTCTCGGCCATGACTAGTGGCAGCAGCTTCAGCACGAGGTGGAAGTGGATCTTGATCTTTCCCTAATTTTGGAACCTCAACATTTTTGTTCTCCATATTTTAATAGGCACAACTAAAAGGCACCTCAGGTAAACAATGCAGATGGATGGATTGGATACTAGTATACAATTATGGACGGGGCTGCCGAGTGCCGACACAGAGGTAGCCACAGCCGTGAACTACCGCACTGTACTGTGTCTGCTGCTAATATATAGACTGGTTGATAAAGAGATAGTATACTCGTAACTAGTATGTATGTATAAAGAAAGAAAAAAAAACCACGGTTAGGTCACTGGTATATACAATTATGGACGGGCTGCCGAGTGCCGACACAGAGGTAGCCACAGCCGTGAACTACCGCACTGTACTGTGTCTGCTGCTAATATATAGACTGGTTGATAAAGAGATAGTATACTCGTAACTAGTATGTATGTATAAAGAAAGAAAAAAAAACCACGGTTAGGTCACTGGTATATACAATTATGGACGGGCTGCCGAGTGCCGACACAGAGGTAGCCACAGCCGTGAACTACCGCACTGTACTGTGTCTGCTGCTAATATATAGACTGGTTGATAAAGAGATAGTATACTCGTAACTAGTATGTATGTATAAAGAAAGAAAAAAAAACCACGGTTAGGTCACTGGTATATACAATTATGGACGGGCTGCCGAGTGCCGACACAGAGGTAGCCACAGCCGTGAACTACCGCACTGTACTGTGTCTGCTGCTAATATATAGACTGGTTGATAAAGAGATAGTATACTCGTAACTAGTATGTATGTATAAAGAAAGAAAAAAAAACCACGGTTAGGTGGTATATACAATTATGGACGGGCTGCCGAGTGCCGACACAGAGGTAGCCACAGCCGTGAACTACCGCACTGTACTGTGTCTGCTGCTAATATATAGACTGGTTGATAAAGAGATAGTATACTCGTAACTAGTATGTATGTATAAAGAAAGAAAAAAAAACCACGGTTAGGTCACTGGTATATACAATTATGGACGGGCTGCCGAGTGCCGACACAGAGGTAGCCACAGCCGTGAACTACCGCACTGTACACTGGTTGATAAAGAGATAGTAGTATACTCGTAACAACTAGTATGACGACGGTATAAAGAATGAAAAAAAAACCACGGTTAGGTGGTATATAATACAATTATGGTTGGACGGACTGCCTGCCGAGTGCTGACACAGAGGTAGCCACAGCCGTGAACTACCGCACTGTACACTGGTTGATAAAGAGATAGTAGTATACTCGTAACAACTAGTATGACGACGGTATAAAGAATGAAAAAAAAACCACGGTTAGGTGGTATATAATACAATTATGGTTGGACGGACTGCCTGCCGAGTGCCGACACAGAGGTAGCCACAGCCGTGAACTACCGCACTGTACACTGGTTGATAAAGAGATAGTAGTATACTCGTAACAACTAGTATGACGACGGTATAAAGAACGAAAAAAAAACCACGGTTAGGTGGTATATATTATAATACAATTATGGATGGACGGACTGCCTGCCGAGTTCCGACACAGAGGTAGCCACAGCCGTGAACTACCGCACTGTACACTGGTTGATAAAGAGATAGTAGTATACTCGTAACAACTAGTATGACGACGGTATAAAGAACGAAAAAAAAAACACGGTTAGGTGGTATATATTATAATACAATTATGGATGGACGGACTGCCTGCCGAGTTCCGACACAGAGGTAGCCACAGCCGTGAACTACCGCACTGTACACTGGTTGATAAAGAGATAGTAGTATACTCGTAACAACTAGTATGACTATGACGACGGTATAAAGAAAGAAAAAAAAAAACACGGTTAGGTGGTATATAATACAATTATGGATGGACGGACTGCCTGCCGAGTGCCGACACAGAGGTAGCCACAGCCGTGAACTACCGCACTGTACTGTGTCTGCTGCTAATATAGACTGGTTGATAAAGAGATAGTATACAATACTACTAATATACTGGTGGTCAGGCACTGGTCACCACTAGTCACACTGGCAGTGGCACTCCTGCAGCAAAAGTGTGCACTGTTTAATTTTAATATAATATTATTTATCATGTACTCCTGGCTCCTGCTATAACAACCTGCAGTGCTCCCCAGTCTCCCCCACAATTATAAGCTTTATATACAATACATTGATGTGCAGCACACTGGGCTGAGCAGTGCACACAGACTGAGTCACTGTGTGACTGTGTATCGTTTTTTTCAGGCAGAGAACGGATATATTAAATAAAACAAACAACTGCACTGTCTCTGGTGGTCACTGGTCACTGTGGTCGTCAGTCACTAAACTCTGTCTGCACTCTGCACTCTCTTCTAATCTACAGTATCACAGCAATCTCTCTCTCTCTCTCTCTTCTAAATCTAATCTAAATGGAGAGGACGCCAGCCACGTCCTCTCCCTATCAATCTCAATGCACGTGTGAAAATGGCGGCGACGCGCGGCTCCTTATATAGAATCCGAGTCTCGCGATAGAATCCGAGCCTCGCGAGAATCCGACAGCGTCATGATGACGTTCGGGCGCGCTCGGGTTAACCGAGCAAGGCGGGAAGATCCGAGTCGCTCGGACCCGTGAAAAAAAAAGTGAAGTTCGTGCGGGTTCGGATTCAAAGAAACCGAACCCGCTCATCTCTACTTAGAACTCCACACTACGAGTTCCTTCCTACCTGTGAGGTAGTGCACCCAGCCGGAACTTTGTTGGCCTAATAGCAGCATTTTGAAGGGGCCTCTGCCCCAACTTTAGAGATAAACATTTTTCTGCAGCTGTAGTGCCCTATTTTATACCCCATCTAGTGTCCCAGTCCACATTATGCCACACATTTGCCCCAGTTCACATTATGCCACACAGTGACCCAGTTCACATTATGCCACACATTGCCCCAGTACACAATATGCCACACATTTGCCCCAGTCCACATTATGCCACATATTTGTCCCAGTTCACATTATGCCACACAGTGACCCAGTTCACATTATGCCACACAGTGACCCAGTTCACATTATGCCACACAGTCACCCAGTTCACATTATGCCACACAGTCACCCAGTTCACATTATGCCACACAGTGACCCAATTCGCATTATGCCACACATTGCCCCAGTCCACATTATGCCACACATTTGCCCCAGTTCACATTATGCCACACTGTGCTCAGTTTATATTGGTAGACAATTTAACAGACAACTATATGACCTGGGTGTAAGTGAACCAGGCCCCCTAAGATTCTGGGCCCCACACTGATTACTTTTAGAGATTTAAATGTTCCAAGAAGGTGATTAAGAGATGAACGCAGTGCATCATGCCCATGTTTTGGAGAACGCAGCCCGTACGATCACGCAACACTTGTTCTGCACATGTACAGTGCCACACACATCGGAGATGTAGGTAAATCATCTCTGAATCAGGCCCCATGTTTGTTTCTTTTGACCCTACACCAAGGCTTATTGCATCTGGTACATACTCTGTACTCCTGGAGATCTCCATTATTTTCACACTGCCTGAATTGGGGCTGACTGGAGAAAATGTGTGTGGAGATGTTATAAAGCTACTGTCTCCTCAATGAATGAATGCAGACCCCATTCCTGCAATGGGAATCATTTTAATACATTAGGAGCATAGCATCCCATGCTGGATCAAATAGGAAATGTAGGCACTGTTCATATAAAGTGGGTGCTCAACAACACAACTAGAATAAACAAAAATACTTTTTAGAGCTCATTTAGATGATTAGAATTTTCTTCGGCCACGTTCCAAATGGAATACTGGGGCAGATGTTTTAAGCCTGAAGAAGTGATAAAGCAGTGATAAATACAAGGTGATAACGCACCAGCCAATCAGCTCCAATATGTAAATTTACAGTTAGGAGCTAATTGGCTGGTGCGTTATCAACTTCCACTTATCACTGCTTTATCACTTCTCCAGGCTTAATACATCTGCCCCTCAGTGTGAGAAAAGAGCTGTATAAGTTTTACTGGCACCAGGGGTTTACAATCTATAGAAAACCAATGACATATTTCTCTCTTCAAAGATGACTCATTTTTGCTCTGTCCTCTTGTCACCCCTTTCCCTTCTATGTCTGATGTAGGTCTGCCTCTCTAGCATCCTTCCCATGTCTTATACTGTATTCCTCTCTCTCCACCTGCTGCCTTTTTCTCTTAGGTTTCCACATTAAAGTTCCCTCTTTGATGTGGCTGAAGTATTCCGATCGAACCCCTTTCTCAGCTCTTTGTGGTGAGCACTGTGAGCCCTTATTAGTATATGCTGTTTGATTCTCATTCACAGCGCATTGTGCGCGCGCTGCCAGCGTTCCTGTGCAATTCTACAGAACTGTGCTGAGCTCAAGTGGCCATCCCTAGCAGATTATCTGTCATTCTGCCAGCACAAAGCACATCAACATACAGAGGAAAAGGGCCTTGTTTACTTTTATACATGGGCTTCAAAGCAAGTGATTATTTGAAAGCAGCAGTAATGGTTCTAATTCTGGCTGCAACCGTTACTGGTGTAATGATGGAAGCATGCCGCCCATGTTATTTTATGTCACACTGCATATTTCAAGGTTTGCCATGAAATAAAAAAAGCCACCCTCCTGTCTTAAACATTAAGCTGCTTTCCTTTATCCATTTCTCTCCCATCAAGGCAATGCCTGACGTCTATGTTTGGAGAGCTATCCTACTCTAAATATGGAAAACATTGTGATCTTGTGTCACTCGCTTGACAAGTCCCGCTTGATCCTTTGTTTTTGATGTTAGTTTGCAACTTTATGCAGTGCACAGCTGCTCACAGGCATCGCCTCTGCTCACTCTCTCTGACAGGCAGCTATGTCACACCTATGAGTGCTAATTTCTTGACATACGTATGCAAAGGAAAGGAATCAAATAAAAATGTAATATGGACTACACTACTCGAGACAGGAGAGAAGAAAACAATGTGGAACACATGAATATTGATGGAGGCAATGGGGCCTCGCATATCATGGCGATAAGGAATGATTTTTCAGGGCTATTTATCCATTTATTAATGCTGGGACAGGTGATCATCACGCAGGTGCCCCAGTAATTGCAAAGATGTGTACATTTGCCGTAATCATAATGGCTGCCATATTCTGTCTTGAAGGTCCAAGATAAATCAATAACACTGTTGCAAGTTTATTTGTTTTTTTTTCTATCAGATTGAGGGATATAGAGTATCGCAGCTACAAATAATTGCTGCCGTCTGTGGTAAATATGGGTCACTGCCGCTTTCTGTAGTATCTGGGGCCACTGATGCTGTCAGCAGGGTATGGGGGTCACCGATGCTACTGGGGGGGGGGGGGGGGGGGCACCACCGTCCATATCGCCTCTGGGCGCCTGATATGAACTTACGCCCCTGATACGAAAATATGTTGTTAGTGGGTTCATAAATAGGCACAATACAAAAATCATGTGTACACCTCTGATTTTATCTTGATAAATCATTAGCACACACAGGAGGGGTTTCTGAGTACCTGATAACCCTCCCTGATTGACTGCACAAGTCATGGCAAAATTCAGGGTTTAGATCCCCAAAGTGACACGAGCCAGGACTGCATTCCGGTGTGTTCAACAAAATCTCTAGTTTATACAGTCACTTATATACACATACATTGGACATGCTTCAGAAGGTGCACACAGATCATTCATGGCTTAGATTTCTCACAGGTTCTCCAGTGCAAAAAAATGCAAATGCCAGTTGAAGCATTTCCCTTGTGCATTAGCGTGCAACAGACTTTGCATACCCTGCGATACTCACTTTGCATATCTGAGCAGTGATCTGACTACTGCACCATCATTCGCATCATCGACTCCGTGAGCAGACCCTGTCAGGCACAGAGTCTCCCTTCTAACTCCCCGTGGTTAAGGTGCTGCAAAAGATATCACAGCCACATGCTGAAAAACACTCATGGTACTCCCATATAACACCCATGACACCTCCTCTTTTAAGACTATGGGGTAAATTAACTAAGATGGGAGTTCTCTTTAAGATGGGATGTTGCCCATAGCAACCACTCAGATTCCAGGTATTATCTTCTAGAAGGTGCTAGATAAATGAGAAGTAGAATCTGATTGGTTGCTATGGGCAACATCCCATCTTAAATAAGTCTCCACATTGAACTTCCCATGTATCACAGAAGCCATCTCAAGCAGGGCAGTAGAGCTGGGCCCAGGCACTTTTCAGGGGGTGTGGCCTAATCACAGGAGGCGTGGTCATGTACCCCTAAAACCCCCCTGAAAAAATGGTATTTTAAGCACATACATGGCCACACTGCAGCCCAGCACACAGCAGTGTGTGCTGGGCTGTGGAGAAGATCTACAGCTGCTGCTTCCAGATAAGGGTTTGGGGGGCCCGGGCCCCCACTGGACCCTCACTGGGCCCCTCCATCAGACCTGGACATGGGTAATTTGTACCCTGCCCCCCCATCTCTCGGCACAACTGGTCTCAAGTAATAGCGATGTCATACATTAATCGCACAGCTTGGTTCGCGCATGTGCAGTAGGGACTTCCTACACTTTTAACATGTTTGCAGTTTGTAACCATTGATGGTCTGTGGACAATGGCAAGTATTTTTTTTTCCTAATCTGCGCATGTGCCGCGCCCAGCCATCGATGGTTAAACCATCTATGGTTTTCTGCTGTTGGTTTAAAACACAGCTGTCGATGGGCTTTACTATCTTCTCATTGTGGGCAGTGGCATAGAGAGCTGTGATGGGCTGAGGTACATGCTTGGGGCATGGCCTAATTGTGGGGAGGCATGGCCACATATCCTTATTAAAATTGCTAAAGAAAAAAAAGTATTTTCAGTGCCGCAACATGGCACTGAGTGCAGATTTGGGGGTTGCTATAATTGCCCCTCAGCCAGGGGCAAATCCAGAGGGGGGCGCGATTATTTATTTCGGCTCTGCATTTATCCCTGTAGATAGGTAGGCCCCTTAATCACTAGTGATGTGCACCGGAAATTTTTCGGGTTTTGTGTTTTGGTTTTGGGTTCGGTTCCGCGGCCGTGTTTTGGGTTCGAACGCGTTTTGGCAAAACCTCACCGATTTTTTTTGTCGGATTCGGGTGTGTTTTGGATTCGGGTGTTTTTTTCAAAAAACCCTAAAAAACAGCTTAAATCATAGAATTTGGGGGTCATTTTGATCCCATAGTATTATTAACCTCAATAACCATAATTTCCACTCATTTTCAGTCTATTCTGAACACCTCACACCTCACAATATTATTTTTAGTCCTAAAATTTGCACCGAGGTAGCTGTGTGACTAAGCTAAGCGACCCAAGTGGCCGACACAAACACCTGGCCCATCTAGGAGTGGCACTGCAGTGTCAGACAGGATGGCACTTGAAAAAAATATTTCCCAAACAGCACATGACGCAAAGAAAAAAAGAGGCGCACCAAGGTCGCTGTGTGACTAAGCTAAGCGACACAAGTGGCCGACACAAACACCTGGCCCATCTAGGAGTGGCACTGCAGTGTCACGCAGGATGGCCCTTCAAAAAAATACTCCCCAAACAGCACATGACGCAAAGAAAAATGAAAGAAAAAAGAGGTGCAAGATGGAATTGTCCTTGGGCCCTCCCACCCACCCTTATGTTGTATAAACAGGACATGCACACTTTAACGAACCCATCATTTCAGCGACAGGGTCTGCCACACGACTGTGACTGAAATGACTGGTTGGTTTGGGCCCCAACCAAAAAAGAAGCAATCAATCTCTCCTTGCACAAACTGGCTCTACAGAGGCAAGATGTCCACCTCCTCCTCATCGTCGATTCCTCACCCCTTTCACTGTGTACATCCCCCTCCTCACAGATTATTAATTCGTCCCCACTGGAATCCACCATCTCAGGTCCCCGTGTACTTTCTGGAGGCAATTGCTGCTGGTGAATGTCTCCATGGAGGAATTGATTATAATTCATTTTAATGAACATCATCTTCTCCACATTTTCTGGAAGTAACCTCGTACGCCGATTGCTGACAAGGTGAGCGGCGGCACTAAACACTCTTTCGGAGTACACACTGGAGGGAGGGCAACTTAGGTAGAATAAAGCCAGTTTGTGCAAGGGCCTCCAAATTGCCTCTTTTTCCTGCCAGTATACGTACGGACTGTCTGACGTGCCTACTTGGAAGCGGTCACTCATATAATCCTCCACCATTCTTTCAATGGTGAGAGAATCATATGCAGTGACAGTAGACGACATGTCAGTAATCGTTGGCAGGTCCTTTAGTCCGGACCATATGTCAGCATCAGCAGTCGCTCCAGACTGCCCTGCATCACCGCCAGCGGGTGGGCTCGGAATTCGTAGCCTTTTCCTCGCACCCCCAGTTGCGGGAGAATGTGAAGGAGGAGATGTTGACGAGTCGCGTTCCGCTTGACTTGACAATTTTCTCACCAGCAGGTCTTTGAACCTCTGCAGACTTGTGTCTGCCGGAAAGAGAGATCCAACATAGGTTTTAAATCTAGGATCGAGCACGGTGGCCAAAATGTAGTGCTCTGATTTCAACAGATTGACCACCCGTGAATCCTGGTTAAGCGAATTAAGGGCTCCATCCACAAGTCCCACATGCCTAGCGGAATCGCTCTGTTTTAGCTCCTCCTTCAATGCCTCCAGATTCTTCTGCAAAAGCCTGATGAGGGGAATGACCTGACTCAGGCTGGCAGTGTCTGAACTGACTTCACGTGTGGCAAGTTCAAAAGGTTGCAGAACCTTGCGCAACGTTGAAATCATTCTCCACTGCGCTTGAGACAGGTGCATTCCACCTCCTTTGCCTATATCGTGGGCAGATGTATAGGCTTGAATGGCCTTTTGCTGCTCCTCCATCCTCTGAAGCATATAGAGGGTTGAATTCCACCTCGTTACCACCTCTTGCATCAGATGATGGCAGGGCAGGTTCAGGTGTTTTTGGTGGTGCTCCAGTCTTTTGTACGCGGTGCCTGTACGCCGAAAGTGGCCCGCAATTCTTCTGGCCACCGACAGCATCTCTTCCACGCCCCTGTCGTTTTTTAAATAATTCTGCACCACCAAATTCAAGGTATGTGCAAAACATGGGACGTGCTGGAATTTTCCCAGATGTAATGCACGCACAATATTGCTGGTATTGTCCGATGCCACAAATCCCCAGGAGAGTCCAATTGGGGTAAGCCATTCTGCGATGATCTTCCTCAGTTGCCGTAAGTGGTTTTCAGCTGTGTGCGTATTCTGGAAAGCGGTGATACAAAGCGTAGCCTGCCTAGGAACGAGTTGGCGTTTGCGAGATGCTGCTACTGGTGCCGCCGCTGCTGTTCTTGCAGCGGGAGGCAATACATCTACTCAGTGGGCTGTCACAGTCATATAGTCCTGAGTCTGCCCTGCTCCACTTGTCCACATGTCCGTGGTTAAGTGGACATTGGGTTCAACTGCATTTTTTAGGACACTGGTGAGTCTTTTTCTGACGTCCGTGTACATTCTCGGTATCGCCTGCCTAGAGAAGTGGAACCTAGATGGTATTTGGTAACGGGGGCACACTACCTCAAGCAATTCTCTAGTTCCCCGTGAACTAACGGCGGATACTGGACGCACGTCTAACACCAACATAGTTGTCAAGGCCTGAGTAATCCGCTTTGCAACAGGATGACTGCTGTGATATTTCATCTTCCTCGCAAAGGACTGTTGGACAGTCAATTGCTTACTGGAAGTAGTACAAGTGGTCTTCCGACTTCCCCTCTGGGATGACGATCGACTCCCAGCAGCAACAACAGCAGCGCCAGCAGCAGTAGGCGTTACACTCAAGGATGCATCGGAGGAATCCCAGGCAGGAGAGGACTCGTCAGACTTGCCAGTGACATGGCCTGCAGGACTATTGGCATTCCTGGGTAAGGAGGAAATTGACACTGAGGGAGTTGGTGGTGTGGTTTGCGGGAGCTTGGTTACAAGAGGAAGGGATTTACTGGTCAGTGGACTGCTTCCGCTGTCGCCCAAAGTTTTTGAACTTGTCACTGACTTATTATGAATGCGCTGCAGGTGACGTATAAGGGAGGATGTTCCGAGGTGGTTAACGTCCTAACCCCTACTTATTACAGCTTGACAAAGGCAACACACGGCTTGACACCAGTTGTCCGCATTTCTGTTGAAATAATTCCACACTGAAGAGCTGATTTTTTTTGTATTTTGACCAGGCATGTCAATGGCCATATTCCTCCCACGGACAACAGGTGTCTCCCCGGGTGCCTGACTTAAACAAACCACATCACCATCAGAATCCTCCTTGTCAATTTCCTCCCCAGCACTAGCAACACCCATTGTTAGGCGCCGGGGTTCCCTCGTCGGTGCGGCCCGGCGCCTAGCAACCAGGGACGCCGTGCGCGTACAGCCGCCGGCTCCCTGGCAACGCTAGACGCCGGGCGCACGGAGCCGCTCTGACCTTAGCAACGGGGACGCCACGTTCGGCCGCGTTCCCCGTTGCTGGGTCTGTTCTAATTATATTTTGGTGTGCTGGCCGTGCAGCATGCAAGCTGCACGGCATTACCTGAGATTACCTTGTCTGGATCCTGATTGGAGGGTTCCTGAATAAAGGCACTCTCAGGACTTCTTACAGACGCCGGTGATAGCTTCCTGTTTGCCTGTGTCAGCTACAGAGAGTTTCCAGTCCTGCTCAATCCGGTTGTTCCTGTCCTCAGTGATCCTGTACTCGGAAGTTTGTCATCTATTCCTGGAGTCTGACCGAGCACCTTTAACATCCTGTGGTGTTCGTGAGTCGCGGCGCAGCCGTGTGTTGCGGCTTGTCCGCTTACTGTTTATTATTTAGTTTATTTGTGTTCAGGAGCTTTTGCGGAGGATTCCGCTCCCACAGATCCACTCTGGTATCCAGCGGTGCTGGATAGGAGTAACGGATCAGTGGATTTTTGGTTGTCCTTTTCCCTGGCGGCTAGTCCGCACATACCTTTGGTTTAAGTTAAGTTAGCTCGTAACCCCTGGCCTGGTTGCTTAGTCAGAGGGCCCCTTGTTATCACCCTGTCTCGGATTTCCCTTTGTCTTCCATTAAGACCTGCGGGGGCATCGGGGGTTGGGCAGACATAATCCGCCCTTCGAACGCGGCTGCCATGGGCTCAAGCAACCATAGTCTCGCAGGGGATTTCTGATAACACGGGCGAGACAACGGAGTTAGGGCGCCAGGCGTTACTAGGCTCTCCTGCTCCCACAACCAGCATATCTTCCCAGTACTCAGACCTCTGCCATAAGATCACCTCTGGTCTGGAGTACGGGAATCATAACATTATCACCGGCCAGACAAAAGAAAAAATTTAAATTAACAGGAGTTAATCTTTTTTTTTCACTTATTCAGTTGGGAGATTTTGTCGGCCTCATGAATCCCGCTGGTGTTGGGCCAAATCCTGGCCAGCTTCTAGTTAGTCAGATTCAAGAACTTACTCAGATGGTTCAGGATCTGTCCCTCCGGGTGAGGTCACAGGAAGATCTGTTACGGACTTCCCCGAGGGTCATCCCTGAACCAAAAATGCATCTGCCTGACCGTTTTTCTGGGGATAGAAAACAGTTTTTTAATTTTAAAGAATCTTGTAAACTTTATTTTCGTTTAAGACCAGTCTCCTCAGGTACGGAGGCTCAGCGGGTTGGAATTATTATTTCTCTGCTTCAGGGGGATCCTCAGACCTGGGCTTTTGGTTTAAAGACAGACGATCCGGCCTTATCGTCTGTAGACGCCTTTTTAAAATCTTTAGGGCTATTGTATGACGACCCTGATAGAGAGGCGTCCGCTGAGAGTCAGTTGCGTGCTCTTAGACAGGGTAGGAATCCCGCAGAGAGTTATTGTACGGAGTTTCGCCGTTGGTCGAACGACTGTGGATGGAATGACCCAGCCCTACGCAGTCAGTTTCGCCTCGGCTTATCTGAATCTATAAAAGACAGTCTCCTTCAGTATCCCGCTCCTGAGACTCTCGATAAACTCATGGAGCTCTCTATTAAGATAGATCGTCGGCTCAGAGAGCGGAGGGCAGAAAAAGGGGCATCTATCGGGTCTACTCCTTGTGTTCTTTCCATTCCTGTAGACATGGAGGAGCCTATGCAGATAGGTCTCTCCAAATTGTCTCCTGAAGAAAGAACCAGGAGGCAAAATTCTGGTCTTTGTTTATACTGTGGAGGTAAGGGACATTTTGCCCGTAGTTGTCCGAACAAGTCGGGAAACTTCCTGACCAAGTGAGTTGTGAGGGGGTTCACTTTGGTCTGCAGCTTATCTCCTCAAATAATTCACTGTTAGTTCCTGCTAAAGTTTCCTTTGGCAGCCTCTGTTCCTCGGTCTCTGCTTTTGTGGACAGTGGAGCTGCAGGGAACTTTATGGATTTAACATGGGCCAAGGCCTTAGGTATTCCTCAGTTAACCTTGGGTAGGTGTGTCACCATGCATGGTTTAGATGGGAGTCCCTTGTCCAATGGGGTTATTTCTCTATGCACACCTCCTGTTTTACTCTCGGTAGGAGCTCTGCATTCTGAAAAGATTGAGTTTTTCCTTACCCATTGTCCAGCAGTTCCTGTGGTTCTGGGTCACCCTTGGCTGGCCTTTCATAATCCCATCATTGATTGGCAGTCGGGGGAGATCTTACAATGGGGTACCATCTGTAATAAAGAATGTATTACGCTTCCTATCCGAGTAGCTGCCGCCGTTCCCGCACCCATTCCTGGGGAATACCAGGATTTTGTTGATGTATTTTCCAAGGGCAATGCGGATATTCTGCCTCCCCATAGGCCTTATGATTGTGCCATTGAGCTAATTCCTGGTGCCACGTTGCCTAAAGGAAGGTTATATGCATTGTCTGGTCCTGAAACTGTGGCCATGAATGAGTATGTTAAAGAAAGCCTTGGGAAAGGATTTATCAGGCCATCTAAATCCCCTTTAAGTGCAGGTTTCTTCTTCGTAGAGAAGAAGGATGGTTCACTCAGACCCTGCATTGACTTTAGAGCTTTGAATAAAATCTCAGTAAAGAATACTTACCCTCTGCCGCTGATCTCTGTCCTCTTTGATCAGCTACGTTCGGCTGTGATTTTTTCTAAGATTGACCTGAGAGGAGCATATAACCTCATCAGAATCAAGTCAGGGGATGAGTGGAAAACGGCATTCAGTACTCAGTCAGGCCACTATGAGTATCTGGTTATGCCATTTGGCCTGTCTAACGCTCCGGCAGTTTTCCAGGATCTCATTAACGATGTGCTCCGTGAATTTCTTGGAAGATTCGTTGTAGTCTACTTAGACGATATTTTGATATATTCTGACTCTGTAGAACAACATGTTACCCAGGTGCGTCAGGTTCTAAAGAAATTACGTGAAAATCACCTATATGCCAAGCTGGAGAAGTGTGAATTTCATGTCACGGAGGTATCCTTTTTAGGGTACATTATTTCCCCTCGGGGATTCCGTATGGAACCAAAGAAGCTCCAAGCCATCCTTAGTTGGGCGCAACCCACCAACTTAAAAGCAATTCAGCGCTTTTTAGGGTTTGCGAACTACTATAGAAGATTTATTCACTCTTTCTCTGACCTAGTTGCTCCCATTGTGGCACTGACTAAGAAGGGAGCAGATCCTACCAATTGGTCACGTGAAGCTGAGTTATCTTTTCAGGCCTTGAAACAAGCCTTTGTCTCAGCCCCTGTCCTTAGACATCCCAACCCAGAATTGCCTTTCATTGTTGAGGTTGATGCCTCGGAGGTTGGAGTAGGGGCTATCCTTTCTCAGAAGGATCCGGATTCCCTTGAATTACATCCTTGTGCCTTTATGTCCAGGAAATTCTCATCTGCAGAATCCAACTACGATGTTGGTAACCGGGAATTACTGGCTATTAAATGGGCTTTCGAGGAGTGGAGGCATTGGCTTGAAGGAGCGACTCATACCATTTCAGTTTTGACTGATCACAAAAATCTTCAATACATTGAATCAGCTAAACGACTGAATGCCCGGCAGGCTCGTTGGGCTTTATTTTTTACTCGTTTCAAATTCATTATCACCTTCAGGCCAGGTTCCAAGAATACTAAGGCAGATGCCCTGTCACGCAGTTTTCTTCCAGTTCAAGACAACAGTCCTGTTACTCCCATACTTCCGTCTTCAGTCATTCGGGCAGGCCTCACACAGGATGTATTTACCCAGTTAAAGCTGCTTCAACATCAAGCTCCTGGAAATACTCCTGCTGGTCGTCTTTTTGTCCCTGAGTTTTTGAGAGCAACTGTTTTGACGGAGTTTCATGATAGCAAAGTTGCCGGGCATCCGGGAATCGCTAAGACTTTGGAATTAGTCTCCCGCTCAGTATGGTGGCCTGGTCTTTCCAAAGACATTAAAGAGTTTGTTTTTTCGTGTCAGGTCTGTGCACAGCATAAAGTTCCCCGTTCTTTGCCTATAGGTCAACTTATGCCCTTGAATGTTCCTCTTAGGCCATGGTCGCATATCTCCATGGATTTTGTGGTGGACCTCCCTCTGTCAGCCGGATGCCGAGTCATATGGGTGGTAGTGGACCGTTTTAGCAAAATGGCCCACTTCATTGCTCTTCCCCGATTGCCATCTGCCCAGGGATTGGCAGTCTTGTTCCTCCGCCATGTTTTCAGACTCCATGGCTTACCCACTGATATTGTTTCTGATCGGGGTCCACAATTCATTGCACAATTTTGGAAGTCTTTTTGTGCTTCGTTAAAGATGAAATTATCTTTAACGTCCGGCTATCATCCCCAATCCAATGGGCAGACTGAGCGAGTTAACCAATCTCTAAAACAATATTTGCGTTTGTACTCGGCCAAACTCCAAAATGACTGGTCTGAGTTTCTTCCATTGGCGGAGTTTGCTTATAATAATGCCTGTCATTCCTCCACCAATGTGTCTCCATTTTTTGCAGTTTTTGGTTTTCACCCCAGAGCTAATTCATTTTTTCAACATTCCTCTGTCTCCTCTCTGGCCCTGACCTCTCATCTTAAACTTATTTGGAGAAAAGTGCACCTGGCTCTCAGAAAAGCAGCATTCCGGGAAAAAAAATTTTCTGACAGGCTCCGGCGGCCGTGCACTTTTAAAGTAGGAGACAGGGTGTGGTTGTCGACTCGCAACATTAAACTTCGACAAACCTCAGCCAGATTGGGTCCTAGATTTATTGGACCATTTCACATTATCAAAAAAGTCAATCCAGTTGCTTTCCGGTTACGTTTACCAAAAACTTTGCGGATCGGAAATACCTTCCATTGCTCATTGCTGAAACCATATGTTTCGTCTAGTAGATTTCCTCGTAAAATATCTCAGGGGAGATCACCAATAAATGTACAGGGTCAGCAGGAGTTCTTGGTGGAGAAGGTTCTCGATTCCAAGTTGTCCCGGGGTCGGCTTTATTTTTTGGTACATTGGAGAGGTTATGGGCCAGAGGAAAGGTCTTGGGTCCTGGATGAGGATCTTCATGCCCCGAGGCTCAAAAGGGCATTTTTTCGAGAATTTCCTCAGAAACCTTGCTTTAGGGGTTCCTTGACCCCTCCTCAAGGGGGGGGTACTGTTAGGCGCCGGGGTTCCCTCGTCGGTGCGGCCCGGCGCCTAGCAACCAGGGACGCCGTGCGCGTACAGCCGCCGGCTCCCTGGCAACGCTAGACGCCGGGCGCACGGAGCCGCTCTGACCTTAGCAACGGGGACGCCACGTTCGGCCGCGTTCCCCGTTGCTGGGTCTGTTCTAATTATATTTTGGTGTGCTGGCCGTGCAGCATGCAAGCTGCACGGCATTACCTGAGATTACCTTGTCTGGATCCTGATTGGAGGGTTCCTGAATAAAGGCACTCTCAGGACTTCTTACAGACGCCGGTGATAGCTTCCTGTTTGCCTGTGTCAGCTACAGAGAGTTTCCAGTCCTGCTCAATCCGGTTGTTCCTGTCCTCAGTGATCCTGTACTCGGAAGTTTGTCATCTATTCCTGGAGTCTGACCGAGCACCTTTAACATCCTGTGGTGTTCGTGAGTCGCGGCGCAGCCGTGTGTTGCGGCTTGTCCGCTTACTGTTTATTATTTAGTTTATTTGTGTTCAGGAGCTTTTGCGGAGGATTCCGCTCCCACAGATCCACTCTGGTATCCAGCGGTGCTGGATAGGAGTAACGGATCAGTGGATTTTTGGTTGTCCTTTTCCCTGGCGGCTAGTCCGCACATACCTTTGGTTTAAGTTAAGTTAGCTCGTAACCCCTGGCCTGGTTGCTTAGTCAGAGGGCCCCTTGTTATCACCCTGTCTCGGATTTCCCTTTGTCTTCCATTAAGACCTGCGGGGGCATCGGGGTTGGGCAGACATAATCCGCCCTTCGAACGCGGCTGCCATGGGCTCAAGCAACCATAGTCTCGCAGGGGATTTCTGATAACACGGGCGAGACAACGGAGTTAGGGCGCCAGGGGTTACTAGGCTCTCCTGCTCCCACAACCAGCATATCTTCCCAGTACTCAGACCTCTGCCATAAGATCACCTCTGGTCTGGAGTACGGGAATCATAACACCCATATCCTCATCCTGGTGTACTTCAACACTGACATCTTCAATTTGACTACCAGGAACTGGACTGCGGGTGCTCCTTCCAGCACTTGCAGGGGGCGTGCAAATGGTGGAAGGCGCAAGCTCTTCCCGTCCAGTGTTGGGAAGGTCAGGCATCGCAACCGACACAATTGGACTCTCCTTGGGGATTTGTGATTTCGAAGAACGCACAGTTCTTTGCTGTGCTTTTGCCAGCTTAAGTCTTTTCTTTTTTCTAGCGAGAGGATGAGTGCTTCCATCCTCATGTGAAGCTGAACCACTAGCCATGAACATAGGCCAGGGCCTCAGCCGTTTCTTGCCACTCCGTGTCGTAAATGGCATATTGGCAAGTTTACGCTTCTCCTCAGATGCTTTTAATTTTGATTTTTGGGTCATTTTACTGAACTTTTGTGTTTTGGATTTTACATGCTCTGTACTATGACATTGGGCATCGGCCTTGGCAGACGACGTTGATGGCATTTCATCGTCTCGGCCATGACTAGTGGCAGTAGCTTCAGCACGAGGTGTAATTGGATCTTGATCTTTCCCTATTTTTTTAACCTCCACATTTTTGTTCTCCATATTTTAATGCGCACAACTAAAAGCCACCACAGGTATACAATGTAGATGGATGGATAGTATAGTATTATATTACTTATGGACGACGAGTGCACTGATGACACAGAGGTAGGTACAGCCGTGGCCTACCGTACTGCTATATATATATATATATATATATATATATATATATATATGTAATATACTGTATAATAATAACGGACCTGGTGGACACTGTCAGCAGACTGCTAAACTAGTATGAAGAAAAAAAAAGCCACCACAGGTATACAATGTAGATGGATGGATAGTATAGTATTATATTACTTATGGAGGACGAGTGCACTGACGACACAGAGGTAGGTACAGCCGTGGCCTACCGTACTGCTATATATAATATACTGTATAATAATAACGGACCTGGTGGACACTGTCAGCAGACTGCTAAACTAGTATGAAGAAAAAAAAAAGCCACCACAGGTATACAATGTAGATGTATGGATAGTATAGTATTATATTACTTATGGACGACGAGTGCACTGACGACACAGAGGTAGGTACAGCCGTGGCCTACCGTACTGCTATATATATATATATACTGTATAATAATAACGGACCTGGTGGACACTGTCAGCAGACTGCTAAACTAGTATGAAGAAAAAAAAAAGCCACCACAGGTATACAATGTAGATGGATGGATAGTATAGTATTATATTACTTATGGACGACGAGTGCACTGATGACACAGAGGTAGGTACAGCCGTGGCCTACCGTACTGCTATATATATATATACTGTATAATAATAATGGACCTGGTGGACACTGTCAGCAGACTGCTAAACTAGTATGAAGAAAAAAAAAAGCCACCACAGGTATACAATGTAGATGGATGGATAGTATAGTATTATATTACTTATGGAGGACGAGTGCACTGACGACACAGAGGTAGGTACAGCCGTGGCCTACCGTATTGCTGTATATATATATATAATATACTGTATAATAATAACGGACCTGGTGGACACTGTCAGCAGACTGCTAAACTAGTATGAAGAAAAAAAAAGCCACCACAAGTATACAATGTAGATGGATGGATAGTATAGTATTATATTACTTATGGAGGACGAGTGCACTGACGACACAGAGGTAGGTACAGCCGTGGCCTACCGTACTGCTATATATATATATATATATATATATATAATATACTGTATAATAATAACGGACCTGGTGGACACTGTCAGCAGACTGCTAAACTAGTATGAAGAAAAAAAAAAGCCACCACAGGAGTGTTTTTCAGGCAGACAAACGTATACTGGACTGGTGGTCACTGTCAGCAAAACTGTGCACTGTACTCCTGCTATAACTGCTCCCCAGTCCCCACAATTAGGTAGTGTGAGCAGTGTACTCAGCACAGATATATCATGCAGCAGTGCAGCACACTGAGCACAGATATGGTGGAGCGTTTTTTCCAGGAAGAGAAACAACGGATTAAACTCACTGGTGGTATTATAATCAAAACCCTGCACTGTACTCCCTAACAGCTGCTCCCCGTCCCCAATCCTCCCCACAATTATAACTAAGTCACTCTTTTCTACTATAACGGAGAGGACGCCAGCCACGTCTTCTCCCTATCAATCTCAATGCACGTGTGAAAATGGCGGCGACGCGCGGCTGCTTATATAGAATCCGAATCTCGCGAGAATCCGACAGCGGGATGATGACGTTCGGGCGCGCTCGGGTTAGCCGAGCAAGGCAGGAAGGTTCGAACCCGGCTCGGACCCGTGTAAAAAGGCTGAAGTTCGGGTGGGTCGGTTTCCGAGAAACCGAACCCGCTCATCACTATTAATCTCAATGCACAAAAGAACCCAAAAAAAAACTGTGCGTGGAATTCTCTGACTACATAAACTCTAAAGCAATATACAGTATTACATTACAATCTTATAGTTTGGTAATGCTTGTACAGTGCTGTATTGAGAATTTCCCTTTTCACTGCTGAAAAATAGTATGGGTCACATTTTAGGGATGTTGCCTCATGATTTCAGGAAATTACTTAAGGTGGGTACACACTGCCCGATATATCGCCCGTTCTCTTGAACGGCCGATATATCACGGGTCCGGCGGCCAGTGTGTACGGCTGATATGTCTGTGAACTCTGTCATTCACATACATATCGCGACAGCCCCGCAGCACAGCCAACGGACAATATATCTACCGATATATTGACGCGTCGCTGTGTGTGTACGGGCGGTCGGCCACATGCTGGGGCAGCCGGCGGTGATTGACAGCTGAACTGGGCGGGCGTGTGTACACGCCCGCCAGTTCATGACGTCAGTTCCAGACGGATCGGCCAGTGTGTATGCTCAACATACTGCCCGATCTGTCCATAGATATATCTGCCGATCAATTGATCGGCAGATATCTCTATCAGTGTGTACCCACCTTTAGTCAGATCACATGTGACCTTAACTCTAAAAATGGACTTATTGAGAAGTACGGGACACAAACAGATGGCATTACAGTATAATAATCATCGGCAGCACTGGGGTTAGTGACACCCAGTGCGGCCAAGAGCCCCACTGTGACTTTGAAGGTAGGAGGAATGGCTTTGTGGAAGTCCCCCAATGACATTACAACAGGTGGCATGGCCTTGTGGGCAGAGCCGATGCACAGTTTCTCGGCACCCTAGGTAAACCTTCAACACCCCCAACCAAACCCTCCCCCCCAACCACCACTATCCGCCTCCCAGTCCCTCAGGTGACTGTGTGCAGAGTCCCTCTTATATGTACCACAGCTGCATTAAGTACAACAAGCAAGGCTCTGTCAGAAACAGCCTTAATTTTGTGATAGGCAGACTCAGTAGCCCCCCCCCCCTCCCACCCCAAAAAAAGGCTGGTGCCCCAGGCTGCTGCCTAAAGCTTCTGAATATTAGAGCATTAGAGCTTCCCCCCCCCCTTCCCCACCCGAATACCTCACTCCAGGGGCCTGCCAAGCATCCATGGAGATGCCGGGCTACAGTACCTCTGGAAGCTCTAGCTGCACTGCCGCCTCCTGCTCAGTGACAGGACTGGAGCTGAGTGATTCAGGACAGTGTCACACTATAGCACCCGTCTTCTGTCACTGAGGTGGAATCTGCATTTTTGGTAACACCCCCTTGTGACGCTTCTCATAATAACTGCACAATTTTATTATTTACATAACAAAGAGGATTTAGGGATCGCAATCTTGCTTAAAAACAGTTTCCCATCTGAAAAAGAGGAAGGAACGTTCTCGAGACACTAAATTTCCTACAGAAAAACAAAACACTCCTACAGTATTTTTCCTTTAGAAACAACACACCTTCTCTGTTAAATCATTTCATGAGCAGCACAGCATTTTCTATATTTATAAAGATAATTCTTATTTATATTGTAGAAATATCCGTATACTTACATGCAATTTGTTGCACAGTGTTGCGGAATCTATTCATGCTTTATAAATAATAGATCAGATAAACGGGAATTAGTCATCCTGTACTTTTCTATTGCACATGAAGCTCTACAGATATACAAATAATGATATTGATTGAACTGAATAGCACATTTTGCTTGATCTAGGCTGCACCAGGGAAATTTCCCGTCCATGAATGATGCATTGTGGAATGAGGGAATAATTTGTACATATTTACTTTTGTGTTAATCCTATTTTTATCACTTAATTAGATGGCCCTGGCAATGATTTTTTCCCCCAGCCGTATCTCCAGGGATGAAAATGTTTTAAACAAATAAGATTTCAGTGAGAATGGTTTATAACAGTAGTTTAACTGCCGGTGGAGTGTACAGTATGAATGCGACAATGAGTTTTTATAATCAAGATGAAGAGGACAGAACTGAATGAGGTCTACAGTACAGTAGCTCTAGTTTGACGCACACAGCTGAATAAGACACCTGATGAAATCATTAACACCTCCTGCCTATCATCACTTCAACCTCATCAACATATGGAACCTCTCTAAATTTAGCTTTCCCAGTGAAAAAAGCTGCAAATTCAGGCTCAGGCATCATTGCCATCACCTGTGGTGAAACACCTTTCCTATCAATTAACTAGCTTACCACAGGTGATGGCAATCATACATTACCAGGAAAGTCCAGGAACAGAGCATTTTCTCCCTCATGGAGAGGGTCAGGTCAAACAGAAAAAAGCACAATAATCACAATCCACCAATGGAACAGCAATCTGCCTGTGGAATAAACATTTTTTTTCCTACAAGCTCCTTACTTTCCCGGATGTTTGCCTTCCATATGCCAGAAAGCTGCAATTTGCTTTTTCCCCAGATATTCTCTCTTTTGCATGAAACAAATCATTATTGGTGCAAATACAGGAAAGCGGTGATTCTCCACTGCTGATAGAAATCACTGCTTTCACAGATTACATAATAAAAATGGTTTTACTTCACAGCTTCAAAAAATCTTATGGTGGTTCTAAAGCAGAAATGAGAGGGCTTTCAGCTGAAGCTGCCTGAACAAACTCTTATCAACTATATTGTGTAGCTGTTATATATTTTTATTTCTTTTGAACGTGATTGCATAATCTATCAATGGGGATCTTTAAAGAGGATGTGTCACCAGGTGAACCGTTGTGCTTTTGGTTTACTTTTGAAATCCATTCAATTATTATAAATTGAACATTTTTATTTTACTTTCTTCCTAATGTTTGCTTGCATAGAACTGCCACTAGGATGGCTAGCAGACAAACTAGAACTGTAATCTCCCACTGAGCCGTGGAAGATAAATGAAGCCTAGCTCCACTAGGGGGGTACAGACAGTGGCGCCGAGAGGAGGGAGGGGTTACTAATTACTCGGGCCCAGATCTGATGGAGGGGTCCAGGTCCCCCCCACCCCTTACCTGTATTTCTCTGACGTCCTAGTAGATGCTGGGAACTCCGTAAGGACCATGGGGAATAGACGGGCTCCGCAGGAGACTGGGCACTCTAAAAGAAAGATTAGGTACTATCTGGTGTGCACTGGCTCCTCCCTCTATGCCCCTCCTCCAGACCTCAGTTAGAATCTGTGCCCGGCCAGAGCTGGGTGCTCCTAGTGGGCTCTCCTGAGCTTGCTAGAAAAGAAAGTATTTGTTAGTTTTTTTATTTTCAGTGAGATCTGCTGGCAATAGACTCACTGCTACGTGGGACTGAGGGGAGAGAAGCAAACCTACCTGCTTGCAGCTAGCTTGTGCTTCTTAGGCTACTGGACACCATTAGCTCCAGAGGGTTCGAACACAGGGCCTGACCTCGATCGTCCGTTCCCGGAGCCGCGCCGCCGTCCCCCTTGCAGAGCCAGAAGACAGAAGAGAAGCGATGAAATCGGCGGCAGAAGACTCCTGTCTTCATTAAGGTAGCGCACAGCACCGCAGCTGTGCGCCATTGCTCCCACAGCACACCACACACTCCGGTCACTGTAGGGTGCAGGGCGCTGGGGGGGGGGGGGCGCCCTGGGCAGCAATTATAATACCTTTTGGCACTTAAAATACACATAATACAGTCTGAAAACTGTATATGTGTAAAAAACCCCGCCATTAAGTTACATAAAACGCGGGACAGAAGCCCACCGCTGAGGGGGCGGGGCCTTCTTCCTCAGCACACCAGCGCCATTTTCCCTTCACAGCTCCGCTGGAAGCAGCTCCCCATGCTCTCACCTGCAGTATCCTGATACAAGAAGGGTAAAAAAGAGAGGGGGGGCACATAAATTTAGGCGCAAATAAGATATTTAAGCAGCTATTGGGTAAATCACTTTTTATAGTGTAAATCCCTGTGTTATATAGCGCTGTGGTGTGTGCTGGCATACTCTCTCTCTGTCTCCCCAAAGGACTTTGTGGGGTCCTGTCCTCAGTCTGAGCATTCCCTGTGTGTGTGCGGTGTGTCGGTACGGCTGTGTCGACATGTTTGATGAGGAGGGTTACGTGGAGGCGGAGCAAGGGCAGATAAGTGTGGTGTCGCCCCCGACGGGGCCGACACCTGATTGGATGGATATATGGAAGGTCTTAACCGACAGTGTCAACTCCTTACATAAAAGGTTCGATGACGCAGCAGCCTTGGGACAGCCGGGGTCTCAGCCCGCGCCTGCCCAGGCGACTCAGAAGCCGTCAGGGGCTCATAAACGCCCGCTAGCTCAGATGGTAGACACAGATGTCGACACGGAGTCTGACTCCAGTGTAGATGAGGATGAGACAAATGTACAGTCTACAAAAGCCATCCGATGCATGATTACTGCAATGAAAGATGTATTGCACATTTCTGATATTAACCCGGTTACCACCAAGAGGGGTATTATGTTTGGGGAGAAAAAGCAGCCAGTGACTTTTCCTCCATCTGATGAATTAAATGATTTGTGTGAAGAAGCGTGGAGCTCCCCTGATAAGAAACTAGTGATTTCTAAGAGGTTACTGATGGCGTACCCTTTCCTGCCAACGGATAGGTTACGTTGGGAAACATCCCCTAGGGTGGACAAGGCGCTGACACGCTTATCTGAAAGGGTGGCACTGCCGTCTCAGGATACGGCCGCCCTAAAGGAGCCTGCGGATAGAAAGCAGGAAGCTATCCTGAAGTCTGTGTATACACACTCTGGTACTCTACTGAGACCTGCTATTGCTTCAGCCTGGATGTGTAGTGCTGCAGCAGCATGGACGGATACCCTGTCAGACAACATTGATTCCCTCGACAGGGATACTGTTTTGCTAACCATCGAACATATAAAAGACGTTGTCTTATATATGCGGGATGCCCAGAGGGACATTTGCCTGCTGGCATCTAGAATTAATGCAATGTCCATTTCTACCAGGAGAGTATTATGGACTCGGCAGTGGACAGGTGATGCTGATTCTAAAAAACACATGGAGGTTTTGCCTTAAAAGGGTGAGGAATTGTTTGGGGACAGTCTCTCGGACCTCGTATCCACAGCAACTGCTGGGAAGTTGACTTTTTTTACCTCAGGTTCCCTCACAGCCTAAGAAAGCACCGTATTATCAAGTGCAGTCCTTTCGGCCTCAGAAAGGCAAGCGGGTCAGAGGAGCATCCTTTCTGGCCAGAGGCAAGGGTAGAGGAAAGAAGCTGCACCAGGCAGCCAGTTCCCAGGAACAAAAATCCTCCCCTGCTTCCACTAAGTCCACCGCATGACGTTGGGGCTCCACAGGCGGAGTCAGGTGCGGTGGGGGCGCGTCTCCGAAACTTCAGCAACCAGTGGGTTCGCTCACAAGTGGATCTCTGGGCTGTACAAATTGTATCTCAGGGATACAAGCTGGAGTTCGAGGCGACTCCCCCTCGCCGTTACCTCAAATCAGCCTTGCCAGCTGCTCCCAGGGAAAGGGAGGTAGTACTGGCGGCAATTCACAAGCTGTACCTCCAGCAGGTGATAATCAAGGTCCCCCTCCTTCAACAGGGCAGGGGTTACTATTCCACAATGTTTGTGGTACCGAAACCGGACGGTTCGGTGAGACCCATTCTGAATTTAAAATCCTTGAACACTTATATAAAGAAGTTCAAGTTCAAAATGGAATCGCTCAGGGCGGTTATTGCAAGCCTGGAAGAGGGGGATTTTATGGTGTCGCTGGACATCAAGGATGCTTACTTGCATGTCCCCATTTACCCACCTCACCAGGAATACCTCAGGTTTGTGGTACAGGACTGTCATTACCAATTCCAGACGTTGCCGTTTGGTCTCTCCACGGCACCGAGAATATTTACCAAGGTAATGGCCGAAATGATGATACTCCTTCGGAAGAAGGGAGTTATAATTATCCCGTACTTGGACGATCGCCTCATAAAGGCGAAGTCCAGAGAGCAGTTGTTGGTCAGCGTAGCACTCTCTCAGGAAGTGTTGCAACAGCACGGCTGGATTCTGAATATCCCAAAGTCGCAGCTGATTCCTGCGACGCGTCTGCTTTTCCTGGGCATGATTCTGGACACAGAACAGAAGAAGGTGTTTCTCCCGGTGGAGAAGGCCCAGGAATTGTCATCTCTGGTCAGGGACCTCCTGAAACCAAAACAGGTGTCGGTGCATCACTGCACGCGAGTCCTGGGAAAGATGGTGGCTTCTTACGAAGAAATTCCCTTCGGCAGGTTCCATGCAAGGATCTTTCAGTGGGATCTGTTGGACAAATGGTCCGGATCGCATCTTCAGATGCATCGGTTGATCACCCTGTCCCCAAGGGCCAGGGTGTCTCTGCTGTGGTGGCTGCAGAGTGCTCATCTTCTCGAGGGCCGCAGGTTCGGCATACAGGACTGGGTCCTGGTGACCACGGATGCAAGCCTCCGAGGATGGGGGGCAGTCACTCAGGGAAGAAACTTCCAAGGACAGTGGTCAAGTCTGGAGACTTCACTACACATAAATATACTGGAACTAAGGGCCATTTACAACGCCCTGAGTCAAGCAGAGCCCCTGCTTCAAAACCACCCAGTACTGATTCAATCAGACAACATCACGGCGGTCGCCCATGTAAACCGCCAGGGCGGCACGAGAAGCAGGATGGCAATGGCAGAAGCCACAAGGATTCTTCGATGGGCGGAGAATCACGTGCTAGCACTGTCAGCAGTGTTCATTCCGGGAGTGGACAACTGGGAAGCAGACTTCCTCAGCAGGCACGACCTCCACCCGGGAGAGTGGGGACTTCATCAAGAAGTCTTCACACAGATTGTAAATCGCTGGGAACTGCCATGGGTGGACATGATGGCGTCCCGCCTCAACAAAAAGCTAAAAAAATATTGCGCCAGGTCAAGGGACCCTCAGGCGATAGCTGTGGACGCACTAGTGACACCGTGGGTGTACCAGTCGGTTTATGTGTTCCCTCCTCTTCCTCTCATACCCAAGGTACTGAGGATAGTAAGAAAGAGAGGAGTAAGAACTATACTCATCGTTCCGGATTGGCCAAGAAGAACTTGGTACCCAGAACTACAAGAAATGATCTCAGAGGACCCATGGCCTCTGCCTCTCAGACAGGACCTGTTACAGCAGGGGCCCTGTCTGTTCCAAGACTTACCGCGGCTGCGTTTGACGGCATGGCGGTTGAACGCCGGATCCTAACGGAAAAGGGCATTCCAGATGAAGTGATTCCTACGCTGATAAAAGCTAGGAAGGATGTGACAGCAAAGCATTATCACCGCATATGGCGGAAATATGTCGCTTGGTGTGAGGACAGGAAGGCCCCAACAGAGGAATTCCAGCTGGGTCGATTTCTGCACTTCCTATAGTCAGGGGTGACTATGGGCCTAAAATTGGGGTCCATAAAGGTCCAGATTTCGGCCCTATCTATTTTCTTTCAAAAAGAACTGGCTTCACTGCTTGAAGTTCAGACGTTTGTAAAGGGAGTGCTGCATATTCAGCCCCCTTTTGTGCCTCCAGTGGCACCTTGGGATCTTAACGTTGTGTTGGATTTCCTGAAATCACACTGGTTTGAGCCACTTAGGACCGTGGAGCTAAAGTATCTCACGTGGAAGGTGGTCATGCTGTTGGCCTTAGCTTCAGCTAGGCGTGTGTCAGAATTGGCGGCTTTGTCATGTAAAAGCCTGTATCTTATCTTCCATATGGACAGGGCAGAATTGAGGACTCGTCCCCAATTTCTCCCAAATGTGGTATCAGGGTTTCATTTGAACAAACCCATTGTGGTGCCTGCGGCTACTCAGGACTTGGAGGATTCCAAGTTGCTGGACGTAGTCCGGGCTTTGAAAATTTATGTTTCCAGGACGGCTGGAGTCAGGAAAACTGACTCGCTATTTATCCTGCATGCACCCAACAAGCTGGGTGCTCCTGCTTCAAAGCAAACTATTGGTCGCTGGATCTGTTGCACGATTCAGCTGGCACATTCTGCGGCTGGACTGCCGCATCCTAAATCAGTGAAAGCCCATTCCACAAGGAAGGTGGGCTCTTCTTGGGCGGCTGCCCGAGGGGTCTCGTCTTTACAGCTTTGCCGAGCTGCTACTTGGTCGGGTTCAAACACATTTGCTAAATTTTACAAGTTTGATACCCTGGCTGAGGAGGACCTTGAGTTTGCTCATTCGGTGCTGCAGAGTCATCCGCACTCTCCCGCCCGTTTGGGAGCTTTGGTATAATCCCCATGGTCCTTACGGAGTTCCCAGCATCCACTAGGACGTCAGAGAAAATAAGAATTTACTCACCGGTAATTCTATTTCTCGTAGTCCGTAGTGGATGCTGGGCGCCCGTCCCAAGTGCGGACTCTCTGCAATACATGTATATAGTTATTGCTTCACTAAAGGGTTATTGTTATGAGCCATCCGTAAAAGGAGGCTCAGTTGTTGTTCATACTGTTAACTGGGTATGGTTATCACAAATTGTACAGTGTGATTGGTGTGGCTGGTATGAGTCTTACCCTGGATTCAAAATCCTTTCCTTGTTGTGTCAGCTCTTCCGGGCACAGTTTCCCTAACTGAGGTCTGGAGGAGGGGCATAGAGGGAGGAGCCAGTGCACACCAGATAGTACCTAATCTTTCTTTTAGAGTGCCCAGTCTCCTGCGGAGCCCGTCTATTCCCCATGGTCCTTACGGAGTTCCCAGCATCCACTACGGACTACGAGAAATAGAATTACCGGTGAGTAAATTCTTATTTTTTTTCTAGGAGTGCATGGCCACTCTTCCTGTGATAAGGCCACGCCCCCTGAAAAGTACCTGGGACCAGCCTGGCTCTCTACTGTCCTGGGAACAGACCACACTCTGATGTCACATACCTCCCAAAATGTCCCTCTCCAGGAGGGACACAATGCTCTGCTTCTGGACTTCCCTCTTAATGTATGATTGCCATCACTTGTGTTGTACAGGGTAATGGATACGAAAGGTGTTTCACTACAGGTGAAGTCAATTTTAAATTAAGAGGGAAGTCCAGGAGCAGAGCATTGTGTCCCTCCTGTGAACCCACCCATATCTAACTCTTTCTGCACATGTTATATCTGCCTCCCCTGCAGTGCACATGGTTTTGCCCAATTGCTATCAAAAATCCTGCTGCGATCAACTTGGAATTACCTCCATAGTTAGCTGTATTGTGGCAGTCTAAAGCAAGTTGAAAAAACTATCTAGGTGCTTTGCAACTGACAACAGCTTCATACTTTACAGTATTTGGGGGGTCATTCTGAGATTGGAGCAAAAGCAAAAATCTGTGCACCTTGGCAAAACCATGTGCACTGCAGGGAGGCAGATATAACATGTGCAGAGAGAGTTAGATTTGTGTGGGGTGTGTTCAAACTGAAATCTAAATCGCAGGGTAAAAATAAAGCAGCCGGTATTTGAGGGATACATCCAAAATTAGCCAGTATTTACCCTGCATGCAATACAAAACAAATAAAAATGTATTTCCACCCCTTGCATTGCAACCCAGAATCAGCCCCTTTATGTTTGGTAACAGGGGAAAACAACAAAAATAAATAAATAAATAAATACTATAAATAAATAATTAAAATATTATTAATAATAATAATAATAATAATAATAATAATTAATTTGCCTTACGTTTACATATTCAGAGTAATCCTGAGAACATGACCCTGAAGTAGATTCACCAAGTTGTACTATAAATCAAGTTGTAATGGAATTACTCTGCCGATCATTTTGGTCACCACTTATCGACCCAATCTACACCCAGAAAACCTTGTGGCAGCTGAATACTGTCCTGGTGTGGAATGGGTTAATAGATGTCTCACGCAGCATATACAGGTGGGTTTGAATTCCGTTAATGTGAGATTTATTTATTTTTTAAGCAGGTTAAAAAAAATTGAAATTAACAATACTAAAAAACCTCAGTGATTAAATAAATAGCTTATTCACATACCCTCCCACCCCTGCACATCAGATAGGGTTCTCTCGCAGAATGGGGTTCTTTAAAGTCGGCAAGTAAGACCATAGCCCTTTCTTGTGTCAGATGTAAAGAAAAAAAGCCCTATTATCACTAGGGAGTTTTACCCATGTGATTAGATCAGCCCTATCGGCATAGATAGAACCAAGTCGTTTTTTGTTTTTCCATTAATGATCTTCTGCCTCATTAAAGTAATTAATTCTTCATAAATTATTAGGCTAATTATTGGTCCAGACAATACGTCTGCCTTCTATGTGTGGCGATGACAGAGCCGCTGTAACATATAATTGTGTGCAGAGTGTGAGCTTCTTGGTATACAGTATATCCGCTGCCTTGCAGCTTACACTGTTGAGTCATAGTTTATTGTTATTCAATTTTCTTTAGTCCAACATACTTGGAGAAAAGATTTAGATCATTGATCATAATTAGAAGGTAAAGCTCCTGGAGATTTTCTTCCCTCCCAGGCTTAATGCAAAGTGGACAATAAGTCATTAGAAAATGAATAACACAATCATTTCCAGAAATGCTTAGCATCTAGCAATTGTATGGCACAGCATATCCAAGTAATTAAAGTAGACTTTAAGAGAATAGTTTGTATTTTAAGCATTTAAATTAATTGTGAGGTTCATTGCTCCAGTAGTAAAGAGTCTTTATTTTACAGCGAATCATTAGAAGGATGCTGTGAAATGATGTCTGTGTATATAATGGCAATATGTATCTACACACCCAGCGGAGGCAGCAGACCTGCTAACTCACATGGGGGTCTATTTATTAGCCTAATTTCCACCCAAACAGAAAAATGCTGAAACGCATGAGGAGGAACTCCAGCTTTCATGGGAGGTGTCAGGAGATCTCTCTCCATCTATGCTTTCACCACACAAATACAGGCTAGCGCCATCTGAAGATCGCATTAGCTAACAGACCAAGGGCCTAATTCAGACCTGATCGCTAGGGTGCATTTTTTGCATCCCTGCGATCAGGTAGTCGCCGCCTACAGGGGGAGGGGGAAATCGCTGTGCAGGGGGGCGATCACATGTGCAGGAGAGCTGTAAAAACAGAAGTTTGTGCAGTCTCTGCACAGCCCAGGACTTACTCTTCCAGTGCGATGATCGGGGTCGGAACTGACGTCAGAAACCCTCCCTTCAAAAGCCTGGTCCCTCCTGCGTTTCTCCGGACACTCCTTAAAAACGGTCAGTTGCCACCCACAAACGGCCTCTTCCTCTCAGTCACCTTGCGATCGCCCATGCAATCGCTTTTCTTGCACCATCCCGTCGCTGCCCGGCGATCCCCGTCACTGCGGACCGATGCGCCTGCGCATTGCAGTGCATACACATGCGCAGTTCAGACCCGATCGCAGGCTGTAAGAAAAACTCAGGCTAGAGATCAGATCTGAATTAGGCCTCAAGTCTCCTAAATAACCTGTTTGTTAGTGAAGGCTTATTGCAGTAATAAATAGGAAAGTTACTTAATTGTGCCATAATCTTATTAAAATGTATGTTTTCACAGTCTCCTATTAAAATGTAAGTTTTCACAATCTCCTATTAATGTTTGTTTTTGCAGGCTTTATACAGTATACATTGTTTCAGAAATCAATTTACCTTTTGGAGTGTGAGAGGAAACTGGAGTAGACAGGGAAAACCACAAGAGAATGGGGATAGCATGCACACTCCATACAGGGCCCTATTGAACCCATTGCCCACTGTCACCGTGCTGGATGAAAAATACCTTCTATCAACCCTTGCTAACACAAGCCCAGACTGGCAGCCTGCAGATACTGCTATTTGACAGAAGTGCTGTCTGTGTAACCACATTGGGTGTTGCTCAGTACGTTATTTATTTAAATAGGTTTCTGTGAGCTGTGCATCCACATATTATGGCTGATTCTGAGGTGGGGGCAGTAGTGCTCACAGTTGCATCTATTGGTGGTCGCCCACCTGCAACTTTCTGCAAATGTCGCTACAGTGTTCTTCCCTTTGGTTCATTCAGGCTTCCTAATATGCAAGACAGAGATCATACATGCTGTAGTACTGATTGGTCACACCATCAATTAGACACACCATTGACCGCACCATCAAACTTGCACCAGTTTCTCTGTCCAACTATTTGAGCGGTTGATCATTTGTGTCCACAATTTCACCAACACACCCATTACACCCATAAGATAGATCTTCTCCGTGGGTGCACTAAGCCACCTCCCTGTCACCACCAGGAACACTTCATTACTACATTTTCAATACGTTTCTCCCTGCTTCCATCTGAAATTGCACCTGGGACTGTACAGACATTCGGGACCCACGTGCAGTAGCAAAAAATCACTCCACCATGTGCGACATTGGCAGTGAGTACACTCTGGGTCAGGCCCATTACGTTAATGGTCTATAGATGGCTATGGGATGTCAGGGCTATCAGTGTGTTGCTGGGATGGAGCTTTGTATGCTCCCAAACACTGAAGAGCCAGTTACTATTAAACTCCAGAAAACACGTCATGGCTTATGTTCCAGGGCTGCCCTTCAGCCTCACTCCAGGAACTCTTACTCCTCTTATATCCGTACTTGTATTTAGATGCCCCAATATGACACATTCTGCCCACTGTGCTGCCCCCAAACTTCCACTGATATATTTTTCTCTAGCCCCCACCAATATCAGAAATATGTCTCTGTCCCCATCCCCTCTTCAGTGAGAAGATCTGCTAAATAGGAATCATCTAGATATATGCACTTGCCTATCAGGCTGTCCAGCCAATGATGGAGCTGATACTGCTGTGAGAGCAGTGTAACCCAAGCTGGGCATCTCGTGCACAGTTGGAATAAAGGGTGCAGAGTTTAACTGGCGCTTTCATTTACTAATGTTGTTATCTTTGGCTGAATTAATTAGCTGATGATTAGTTGTTTGTGATTTGTTTGTTAGTACAACAATGGTCTATAGTCTATACATTACAGTTGTGTAGAATATGTTAGTATGTTGTAAATATTTAATAACAGTAAAGTAGCGTTCTAACCTGTCCTCATTTTAATATGGAGCAGCTGGTGTTGATTCTGAGAGTGTCACTGACTGCAGAGTTCTCCTACACTTGAATTACTCAGATGATTGAACATGACCTGGAATATACAGTATACAGCGGTGTCACAAATGTCGCACTTAGGAATGGTAACAGTATGCTGTGTGTATGTATATTCCTTTTATTCTCTAAAATGAAAAAAATTGGGTCATTTCTATAGATATTTTGTAGGCTCAGAATAAATGTAGAAATATATTTATTTGGGTGGTATTCATGTGATCGGCGGTCGGGTGACCGACAGTCACATGACCTTCTCCACCATCCCGACCACTCACTATCCCGATGGTCGGCATGCTGACCAACAGGGACTATTTCCACTTGTGGGTGTCCACGACACCCATAGAGTGGGAATAGAACCCATGGTGACCGCAGGTCGCCACCGAACCCACAGCATGGCGAGCGCAGCGAGCCCGCAAGGGACTTGCTGCACTCACCCCTCCCCGCCGGGATCCCGGCATCGGTATGCTGCCGGGATCCCGGCGTCGGTAAGCTGACCGCCGGTCAGCCGTACTACACCCATTTATTTTACGGGGAAGACAATAACAGGCTGTTGCATTTTACCTGAAACAAAAAGTGCAGAAACCAATGGATTGTGTATTGTATTCTGGCTCTCTTGCTGAGCCCTGGGAGATTAATTGGGTAGTGTCAGACTGGGGCATCAGACTGGGGCATCAAGGACCCGCTGGTGGAAGGAAGTGGTAGGGGCCCATGCTTTATGGGTGTGGCCAATCACTGTACGGAGTTGGCCAGCCACCACAGAGCCTTGACCAGCTATTAGAGACCAAGTAACTGACCCTCTAACAGAGTAACAATGTATACTGTAATTAAAGTGCACAGTCCAAAACCTGACTTTAGAGGAAGGTTTGGGCCCCTCAGGCAGTGAGGCCCACTGGGAATTTCCCATGTACAGTATACATGTGGGCCAATCTGACCCAAAAATTGGGAGACATAAAAATAACTACTATGGCTTCCAGTGTGTCGCAATGGGGACAGAAATCATCCCTTAGCTTTTACTGAATGAAACTTGTTTGTGGTGTCATATGATGTTTGGACTGTAAATGTCCCCATATTTAA